>NC_044985.1:41830361-41977388 GCF_008728515.1 Papio anubis | reverse complement strand
GCTGGGAGTTGGAGACTGGAGCTGTTCCTATTCGGCCATCTTGCTCCGCCCTGACATTACTATTTTATTGCTTTTCAATAAATCTAAAATACTATATTCACATATCTCCTTATGATTCTAATTGAAGAGACATACTTAAGTATTAAAAATCCAATAGTTTAGCCATGTGACTTTGCAATCTTATATCTCATGCTTGAAGACATGCCTAAAAATAATACTCACCAAAGAAGGAAGAAATGCATACTGTGTTCCTTACAGAGAATATTAGTGTAGATTCTACTTTGTTCCATTATTAACTTCCCTTTTGAACTGAAATACTTTCTAATTTGTTCTGTTATTTACTTCGTTTAGACTTAGCAGGGATAGCACCTAAAGTGGAGCCCAAGACAAGGGCTTATGTGCAGGTAATTTATTTCAGAAAATGACCTACGTCAAGGAAGAAAAGTAGAAGCTTTGAAAAAGTCAAACAAGGAAGGAGGAAAAGCCATTCCAAGGATGCATTGTTTTGTTGATCACCACTGTGGGCACTACAGTGTTCAGTCTGTGTTCATTGCAATTAGGTATCCTGTGCAGAGCCATAGAGAATGTGCCATATAACTATTCTTCCAAGGGGTGGAAGAGAGAAACATGTATTCATCAGCTTCCCTCCATCAGTGGTCAAGGGTTGACAAGTAGGGTATAAACTTTCTTGTATTTCTAGGTTTACACATGCTTCAGAATGAATAAGTTTTTGCAAACATTTTACATGGGCAATGGAGGGCAGAGAAACCCTGGAGCAGAAAGTGAGATACATGGTGCAAGTGAGATGAGGTTGAGTTGCTGCCAGTTCCTACCTATGAGCAGCTGGTTGCCACAACACTTGCTGCAGTTAAGAGGCTGGCCAAGAGCCAACAGGTACATGAATATGTGCTCAAACATGAAGGAAATGCAGATTAAAACCAGCATGAGATATCGCCTCACACCTGAGAGGATGGCATGACCAAAAAGATGAGAGAATGAGCGTCAACGAGAATGTAGAGAAAAAGGAATTCTTCTACACTGTTGGTGGGAATGTAAATTGGTACAGCCATTATGAAAAAATGGTATAGGTGTTCCTCACAAAATTAAAAGTAGAACTACCATATGCCCAGCAATTCGTCTTCTGAGTATATACCCAAAGAAAATGAAATCACCAATCAAAGATAGCTGCACTTCTGTGTTCATTATTCACAATAGTCAAGATATGGAAACAACCTAAGTGTCCATCAAAGGATGAAAGGACCAAGCAATTGTGGCATGTATACATCCAACGGAATATTATTCAGCCATAAAAGAAGGAAATTCTGCCATTTGTAGCAACACGGATGAACCTATGCTAAGTAAAATAAGTTAGAGAAAATAAAATACTGCATGATCTCACTTTTACATGTGGAATCTAAAAATGTTGAACTCATAGAAGCAGAGAGTAGAATGATGGTTACCAGGGGCAAGGGCATGGGAGGAAAGGGGAGATTTTAGTCAAAGGGTACATACTTTCATTTATAAGATAAATAAGTTCAGGGGATCTAATATACAGCATGGTGGCTATAGTTAACAGTCCTGAATTGTATATTTGAAATGTGCTTGAATATTCTCACCACGAAACAAAACAAAACAAAAAGGGTTACTAGGTGAGGTGATAAATGTGTTAACTAATTTGATTGTGGTAGTCATGTCACAAAATTCTTAGATATAAAAGCCTCATGTTGTATACCTTAAATTAATATAATTTTGTTTGTCAATTATACCTCAATAAATCTGGAAATTTTTAAAAGTTTGGTGTAGAGGACATGAGATGGTACACAGATGTTTGATTTATCAGCTAATAAAGAATAGTGAAGGAGGAGTTTAAAGGAGGTCAGACAAATGCTTTAAAGGAGGTATAAGATATTACTACACCCTATAAGAGCACGTAAATCAACCCCTCTCCCCCAGAAAACTAGCCGTCTAAACTCTGACAGTATCACTTGCTGGTGAAGAAGTGCAGCAACTGGAATCCTTATGCACTGCTGATAGACAGGCAGAGAAGTACAGCCATTTTGGAAAACCAGTTTGGCAGTTTTTTATAAAGTTAAACATACACTTATAGGACTCAGCAATGCTACTGTTTATCAAAATACTAATAAGTGAAATAAAAACTTATGTTCACAAAATACCTGCACATGAATGTGTATAGCAGCTTAATTTGTGATCACCAAAAACTGGAAACAACCCAAACGTCCTACAACTAATGAATGTATAAACAATCTGTGGTACATCCATACAATGGAATACTTCTCAAAGTATTCAGAGGAATCAACCACTCATACATGGAACAACCTGGATGAGCATCAAATACATTATGCTAAGTGGAAGAAACCAACTGCAAGAACTACATACTGTGTAATTTCTTTTACATAATGTTCTAGAAAAGGCAAAACTGTGGGGACAGAAAATAGGGCTGAAGCCACTGCATCGTGAGTGAAGGACTGACCAGTCCAGGAGAAAAGGCAGATAGATAACGGACGCTTTTTCAGGTAAGGTTGAGATTTTATATGTGTGTGAAAGCAGAGTTAAATTCTTTTAGATACCAATGACAATCTCTAATTTATATGTTTTTCTGTTGTTAAAATGACATAGTTACTTAGTTCCTATTTAATTGTAATACTATTGTATGTCTGCTAATAGGTTATGACCTAGTGGTAGATGTAAAAAGCTGAATAACAACAGTCCTTGCCCTTAAAAACCTGTATTTTCTGATAGGGAAGGCAACTGTAAAATAAAAAATTTCAATTCAGTGTGTCTAATTATGTAAGAAGTACATGTCCTCGATGTGGTGGTAATACCAAGAGTGAAATGATTGCCTTGTCTCATCCTGTGTCTGGGAAGGCAGCACAGAGGAAGGGATGCTTGAGCTGAGTCTGGGCAAGCAGATAACATTTTACTATTAAAACAAGAGGTGTGTAGGTGTGGCAGGGCATTCCAGAAGTGGAGAAGACTGTCCAAAGCCACGGGGCTGAAAACAGCATGGCGAGTATGATGTTTAGTGTGGGTGGAACACAGGTTTATATGGGGAGAAGAAAGGAATGAGTCTTCTTTGACAGATAATAGAGAGCCTGGCATGTCATGCTAAGAATCGGAGTTTTATCTAGTTCAGGAGAGGTTGAAATTTGATAGCCTGAATATTAAGCTAGGGCTTCATATGTTTGTTTTTAAGAATGTGGGTATATTTTCATGCCCATCAATGGAGTGGTTAAAGAAACTGTTTTTTATGCACATATGTGTATATTCGTATACACACATATTCATATATACATGTATGTATATTCACATATACATATATTCATATATACATGTATATATTCACATATACATACATGTATATATACATGTGTGTATATTCATATATACATATATGCATGTTCATATATACATATATTATATATGCATATAGCTTATTCATATATACATATATGTATATTCATGTATACATATATGTATATTCATGTATACATGTATGCATATTCATATATTGTATTCATATATGTATATTCATATATGTATATTCATATATACACATATATGTATATTCTTGTATGCGTATATATGTATATTCTTATATACGCATATATGTATTCATATATATGTATATTCATATATATATGAATACTAGTACTCAGCCATAAAAAGGAATAAATTAATGGCATTTGTGGCAACCTAGATGGGATTGGAGATTATTATTCTAAGTGAAGTAACTCAGGAATGGAAAACCAAACACTGTATGTTCTCACACATAAGTGGGAGCTAAGCTATGAGGATGCAAAGGCATGAGAACGACACAATGTACTTTGGGGCTCAGGGGGAAAGGGTGGGAAGAAGGTGAGGGATAAAGGACTACAAATTGGGTTCACTGTAGACTGCTCGGGAAATGGGTGCACCTAAATCTCACAAATCACCACTAAAGAACTTATTCATGTAGCCAAATAGCACCTGTTCCCCCAAAAAACTATGGATATAAATAAATTTTAAAAAGAATGTGGGTATATTTTCAACATGAACATTTTGGAAGTTGTGCATACAGATCCAGGCTTCCAGCTTCTCTTGAAAAACTGGAACATCTGGTGACTGTGGGCCTACACTCATTTCTATGTGGCGGCAACTGGCTGGAGTCAAAAGCAGCTGCCTCCTTTAAGTGCCTTGAGGCGGAGCATGTGCCTCTTCCTCTGAGTGCAGTCCCAACCACCACCTGTCATTTTACACCCAGCCCCCTTTACTCACTTTTGTACCTGCCTGCCCGTGGCAGATATTTGAGCTTGTGCCTCTGCTGAAGACAGTGGGGAGCCAATGAAAGGCTTGAGGCAGGGGAATCATGTGATCAGACTTTCCACTCTAAAAGGATTAGTCAGGCATGCATATGGAAGGTGGATTGACATGGGATAAATCTGAAAGTGGAGAACCAGTTAGGAAATAATTGCCAATCTAGGAAAGAGATGAATGCTTAACTGAACTTAGTAGGGGGCTGGAGGTGAGATAACAGAGCCTAGATACATTAAGGAGGATTTGCTGACAGGATGTGAAGGGTAATGGAGAAAAAGAAGTCTAGGGTGGCTGTTGGCTTAGGCAACCGACTGGGTAATCTGTGATGCCATTAACCTAGATACGGAATACAGATTCTGAGGAGAAGATAGTGATTCCATTTTGAATGTGCTGCTTTTGGAGATATGTTGGCTACCCAACAGAGAGCTGAATATATGGATCTGGAGCCAAGGACTTGGGAGCTGTGAGCACATTTGTGGTACTGAGGCCCCAGTGGGTTGAGTGAAAAGGAAAGAACCAAAAAGGAAACACTAGAGGAAGTGGACCCAGCTAGCCAAGGGAGATGTACAATTGGTGTTATTGATTCCAACATGCTACTAACTCTTTAAAATATATTTATGAATTATAAGTTAGAAACATTTTCTTATTAATTCAACAAATATACTTTAAATACTAATGACAATAGTATTTGAAGATTAAAGTTTCCCCTTGTGTGAAGATTAAGGCTTCCATGGGATGTATATGAGGCAGAGGAGTCACACATATGAAAAAACTGACTCTTATGAAGAGATAAAGTAATTTTAAATGTAAAAAAATAAAAAACCAAGACATTTGCACATAATGGTGCATAGGATTATTGTTTGGTTGCATTAGCTCTGTTGTGAAAGATAGCATCTTTTTCTAGCTGAGAGTAGTTATCTGTAAGCAGGAAATGTTCAATAGAACATAGACTTGAAAGACCAAATTCAAATTTCTAAACCTCCTAGCATAAGTGTCTATTAGATTCACACCATCATGCTTTATATGTTCTATTTAATACATTTTTATGGATTAGGACAGAGCTGTCTCCTTGGGTGAATAGTATAGAATTTTATATGAGGGGTCATAGCTATTCCTTTAAGAAACATATACGGAATAAATAATTCAAAGATTGGGGAAGCTGGAGGAATGTATAAATGAGCTTTGGTGGAGTTGTCATTTAGAAGTAAAGCTGGCTAAATCTTGAACATAAAACAAATGAATTCAGAATAATGCACATTATTCTAGTGTTTATCTGGTCAGAACATTCATTTCAGAGGTTAACCAAGACTTTATGGAAAAGAATAAGATTTCCCATGTCCACAAACATATTATAATATCAGTACAGCATCTTGCCTTTTAGTATCTATTTGGAAAAAATTCAAGATGACTGAATTTATCATATTGTGAGTACTCAGAGAATTGATGTTTGTAACTTCCATTTAGCATTTTGGGGATAATCTGGGTGAGGCCCCTGTGCATGGATATAATAGCTCCTTAATTTTACATTTTATCCTTTGCCTCCCATCCCCACTTCTTTTTCTGTCTTGAAGGTGTTGCTTCCTTTTCCCCCAGGTATATTCTGACTATTCTTTCTAGAAGACGGCATTCAGAAAATGCACACATATCAACATGCACTATATTTAGTTTGAAATATTCATTGCTGAATAACATCCCACGTGAAGGGAGTTCTGCTGATAATTATAGAAGTCACTTTATTTTATGGTTTTTCCCAGTTAATAATCTTGTGATTCTTGTTTGAGTTCCATTCTTGGTCCCCTGTATAGCTAAGATGTGACAAGTCAAGAGATTAAAAGTACTGCCGGTTTCTTTAAATTATCAGTTGTTGATTCTGTGCTATATCTAGAAAGAAATGAGCTGATGAGGGAAGAAGTATTCTCATTGAAAGTTTCCTATTTGGGTCCCATAAGTTAGTAAATCCATATACTGTAATCACTTTTATCACACTCTATAATCACTTTCCTTAATTTTTGTTCTCAGCAGTGGTCTCTATTTTGTAGCTCCAAAACGGTCTTATTCTCGTTAAAAAAAAAAAAAAGTTACAGTTGTTACTGATCTATGAGCAGTTCTCTTGAGGGTTCTGTTCATTAAAATAATAACTCTAAAGGAAATATCAGAGCTTTAAGGAGTATGGTTATATTAATGTAAACCTGTACATTTAAGAATAGTTTACTAATGCTTTTTTACATTATATGATTTACATTATATACATTTTTTTACATTATATGCATTATTTACATTATGTAATATACATCTTTCACCTTCCCCTGCTAGGCATCATAATCCCTTAATTATAGAAAAGGATTTTAGATAACTCCTTTTCTTCTTTGTAATCCATTTAACTTGCATTAATTAGGCAAATGCCTTGTTAGGTAAATGTACTAGATATTTTATTTTTAACCACAGCCCAAGATAAGAAAGCTCAGAATTGCAGAATCAAAAGAGGAGTCATTTCCGGGGTTTGGTAGATTTATGGAAAATCTCTGATATTAAAATTAAACTTAAGGCTCAGCAGAAAGCTGTCTCAACTTTTTAAAGGGATGTTTGTAAGATCACAAGTATCTTTAAGAATGAGTTTTTTTGAGTATCTCCTTTGAATTTAGCATGTGGTAGATTTTATGGATTACAAAATCGGCATACAACTTGTCCCCAGAATATAGGGAGTATATAATCTAGTTGGGAAGTGGGATACACATGTGAAGTGGTTAATAAAGTTTTTAATATAGGATAATAAAGTGCTAAATATATTTAATACATCTTTAATAAGTATTTACTGTGCCAGGCATTGCAATAGTTTCCGTGGGAGGTAAAAAGAACAGGTAGGTGCCCACTACCCACTGCAGAAGATAGTTACACATACATAAGCCTAACTTACTCAAGGCCTCAATTCATAGACTATATGCCCTAAAGTAGAGTCTTATTGTATTCTAAACTTTACTATTCCCTTAGAATCTAAATCCTCCTTTGTGAATTGTTCAAAGCTGAATCCAGGTCCTACCAGCTGTGTAAAACCTTCATGACTTTAGCCTGCCTCCTTGATAAAACACTAGAGACACAAAGAGGGCAACGGGATAGGTGGAAGGAAGTGTGGTCTGTGTAAGAAATTTGTCAGGCTAAAGTTTCCTATTGAAATCACATAATCTCAGCAGTGACATACTAAATGGTACTCATCTGGCCCTGTGGTTTAGGTACTAGACAAGTATATGATTGCCAATCAGAGTTTTCTTTTTTCTTTTATTACTATTATTTTTAAACTTTTAGGTTCATATGGTTTGACTCTATGTCCCCACCCAAATATCATGTTGAATTGTAATCCCCACATTTCAGGGGAGGGGACCTGGTGGAAGGTGATTGGATCATGGGGGCGGCTTTCTCCATGCTGTTCTCATAACAGTGAGTGAGTTCTCATGAGATCTGATGGTTTAAAAGTGTGACAGGTCCCCCCTTGCTCTCTCCCGCTGCTATGTAAGACATGCCTTGCTTCCCCTTCACCTTCTGCCATGACTGTAAGTTTCCTGAGGCCTCCCTAGCCATGCAGAACTCTGAGTCAATGAAACCTCTTTTCTTTATAAATTACCCAGTCTCAGGTAGTTCTTTATATCAGCATGAAAACAGACTAATACAAGGGCACATGTGAAGATTTGTTATATAGGTAAACTCATGTCATGGGGGCTTATTGTACAGATTATTTCATCACCCAGGTATTAAGCCTAGTACCCAATAGTTATTTTTTCTGCTCCTCTCCCTCCTCTCACACTCTACTCTCAAATAGACTCCAGTGTCTGTTTTTCCCTTCTTTGTGTTCATGAGTTCTTATCCTTTAGCTAAAGGATAAGTTATAAGAACATGTGGTGTTTGATTTTCTGTTGATTAGTTTGCTAAGGATAATACCCTCCAGCTCCATTTATGTTTCTGCAAAATATATGATCTTGTCCTTCTTTATGGCTGCATAGTTTTCCGTGTTGTATATGTACCACATTTTCTTTATCTAATAATCTGTCATTGGTGGGCATTTAGGTTGATTCCACATCTTTGTTATTGTGAATAGTGCTGCAATGAACATTCATATGCATGTCTTTTTATGGTAGAATGATTTATATTCCTCTATATACCTAGTAATGGGATTGCTGGGTCAAATGGTAGTTCTGCTTTCAGTTCTCTGAAGAATCACCATACTGCTTTCCATAATGGTTGAACTAATTTACACTCCCACCAACAGTGTTTAAGGGTTCTCTTTTCTCCACAACCTTGCCAGCATCTGTTATTTTTTGACTCTTTAATAATGGCCATTGTGACTAGTGTGAGATGGTATATCATTGTGGTTTTGACTTGCATTTCTCTAATGATCAGGGATATTGAGCTTTATTTCATATGCTTGTTGAAGACGTATGTATGTCTTCTTTTGAAAAGTATCTGTTCATGTCCTTTGCCTGCTCTTTAATGGGATTGTTTTTCTCTTGTAAATTTAAGTTCCTTGTAGATGCTGGATATTAGACCTTTGCAGATGCATAGCTTGCAAATATTTTCTCCCATTCTGTAGGTTGTCTGTTTACTCTGTTGATAGTTTCTTTTGCTGTTTAGAAGCTCTTAAGTTTAATTAGATGCTGTTTGTCAATTTTTGATTTTGTTGCAATTAGTTTTGGTGTCTTTGTAATGAAATCTTTGCCCATTCCTATGTCCAGGATGGTATTGCCTAGGTTGTCTTCCAGGGATTTTATGGTTTAGGGTTTTATATTGCAGTCTTTAGTCCAACTCAAGTAGATTTTTATATATAATGTAAGGAAGGGGCCCAGCTTCAATCTTCTGCATATGGCTAGCCAGCTATCCCAGCACCGTTTATTGAATAGGGAGCCTTTTCCCCATTACTTGTTTTTGTCAGCTTTGTTGAAGATTAGATGGTCATAGGTGTGCATCCTTGTTTCTGGGGTCTCTATTATGTTCTATTGGTTTATGTGCCTGTTTTTGTACCAGTACTATGTTGTTTTGGTTACTGTAGCCCTGTAGTATAGTTTGAAGTCAGGTAACATAATGCCTCCAGCTTTGTTTGTTCTTTTTGCTTATGATTGCCTTGGCTATTTGGGCTCTTTTTTGGTTTCATATAAATTTTAAAATAGTTTTTTTTCTAGTTCTGTGAAGCATATCATTGGTAGTTTGATAGGAATAAGATGGAATCCGTAAATTGCTTTGGGCAGTATGACTATTTTAATAATATTGATTCTTCTTATCCATGAGCATGGGATGCTTTCCTATTTGTTTGCATCTACTCTGATTTCCTTGAGCAATTTTTTGTAATTCTCATTGTAGAGATCTTTCACTTCCCTGGTTTGCTGTATTCCTAGGTATTTTATTCTTTTCATGGCAATTGTGAATGGGATTGCATTCGTGTTTGGCTCTCAGATTGGCTGTTGTTGGTGTATAAGAATGCTAGTGATTTTTGTACATTGATTTTGTATCCTAAAACTTTGCTGAAGTTGTTTATCAGCTGAAGGAGCTTTTGGGCTGAGACTATGGGTTTTTCTATATATAGAATTATCATGTCATCTGCAAACAGGGGTAATTCGACTTCCTCTCTTTCTATTTGGATGCCCTTTATTTCTTTCTGTTGCCTCATTGCTCTGGCTAGGACTTCTAATACTATGTTGCATGGTAGTGGTGAGAGAAGGCATCCCTGTCTTGTGCCGGTTGTCAAGGGGGAATGATTCCAGCTTTTGCCCGTTCAGTATGATGTTGCTGTGGGTTTGTCATAGACAGTTTTATTATTTTGAGTTATGCTCATTCAATACCTAGTTTATTGAGAGTTTTTAACCTGAAGGGATGTTGAATTTTATTGAAAGCCTTCTCTGCATCTGTTGAGATAATCATGTGGTTTTTGTCTTTAGTTCTGTTTATGTTAATCTGAGTTTTAGATACTTATTCATCCACCCTAGAAATATTCATTGAGTATCTGCTTTGGGGGAGGCACTATTCCAGGATTAGGGATAGAACAGTGAATAAGGCAAGTCCCTGCTATCATGGAGCTTACTGTCTAAAGAGAAAAACAGACAAGAAAATAAATCAATTGATTAATAATACAATTTATATAGTGGCAAATGTAAGTGAAATGAAGATAAAACAAAGTAGGTAGTTAAAAAGTCATTAAGAGGAGGGTATTTTAGACACTATTCACAGACACAGGTAAGAGATGGGATAGACAAATGTTAGGTGAAATCATTAGGATGGGGCACTGAATAACCTTGAAGGGTCAAGAAGCAGGAACGAGAGCTTTTCAGGCAAGACGTGGGATGGAGATAAGCAAGAATGTGTAGGAGTGGGGAGGAAAGGAAGAAGCAGAGAAGGACGAAAGCCTGGGGAGTCATAGGAAATAAAGTCATGTGTACAGGGTCACATCCAAATACACCTTGAAAGATTGAGTCTTCCTTTTGGACAAAGTGGTATACAAATAAATGAATAAATAAATAGCTCTAAATCCACTTGAACTGGTGGCCAAAAAGCCACTGCTATTAGAGGCTTGAGCAGGGAAGCAAAAATGTGTGAAAATTAATCCAATAAATATATGTGTACACAATGGTTTGAACCAAAGTGACACTGAAGTCAGGAATGTCAGCTAGAATGCAACTGCAGCAATCCAGGCACATAAATAGCATTTTTATATCACATTTGCTTTCTTACCTCATTTCATATTCATTTAAACATATCTATTGAGCATCTATTAGGTGCCGGGGGTATGTAAAGCACTGGAGATACATTGGTTAGTCAATCAGTTATGTTCCCTGTCCTCATGGGGATCACAGTGGAGTGGCGAAACAGGCACCAGTCAAGTAATTACAAGACTGAAAGGCTAATTTCAAATTATGAGAATTACCTTGAAGAAAAAGTAAACAGCATTATGGGGGCACATAACTAAGAGGCTTGATATCATGTTGTGGTGGGCAAGGCTTCCCTGACAGAAATTGCAGCAGAAATTTGAGATTGAATAAATATTGATTAGAAAGTGGAGTGTAGGGCAGGGAGGGGGAAAGAACACTCCAAACAAAAAGAAAAAAAAATAGCATGTGCAATATCTGTATAGCTGGAGGGCATATGGCCTGTTCAGGGATCTATCTGTAAGGTACATCTGGAACAGAGGGTAAATTGGTAATTGGTGTGGAATTATGAGTTGGGGTTGCAGACATAGGCTAGGCCAAATACTGCGAGCCATGTCGTCTATACCTGGGAGTTTACACATTAACCCATGAGCAGTGGAAACCACTGAAAGATATTAGGCAGGGAGATGGGAGTGTGGACAGGGAATGAGATGGATCAGACATCTGTTTTGAAAATACTCACTCTGGCCTCAGTAGAGAGAGAAGGGCAACAGTGGATGCAGGGAGGTTCTTATGGAATTAGGGTAGTGGTTATGGAAATAGAGAGAACTGAATGGGTTTAAGAGATAGTGGGAAGTACAGTCAGGAGTAATGGGCAACAGAACTTGGATACAGGCAGTGTTAGGATAATTCCTGAGTTTCTTGTTTGTGCAAATGGGTGGTGTTTGCAGAGCCACCCTGTCATGTGTGCATCATTATTATCTCATTTTACACTTACCTGAGGTTCTAAGGGGCTAAATAGTATGCCTAGGGACACCTTTAATAGGTCACAGAGGTAAGACTCAAACTCTGGTGTATGATTTCAAAACTTGGGTTATCTCATCTATGCTGTGCTTCTGAGTTGATTGCAGAAGGAAGAAAGACTGTAGCTCAATGATGGTGACATAAAAACATTGGTCTTTATTATCACAGAGCCATAGAATCTTAGCATTGGGAGGGATTATAGAAAGCTTTCTGATGTGTTTTTTGAGCTTCTTTGACTGTGACTTACAGTGAGAAATGTATTTTACATCACAAATGAACACACAAAGAATGGAAACAATTTCTTGACACAGCATTAATATATTGACATGATCTCTGTTATTTTCCACTCTATCATGTTACATAAAAAATGCTAGTTGCTATCCACAAAATTGATTTCATAATCCAATTAATGAATTGTTTAGACAATACTAATCTAGTCCTCTTAATTTTTAGAAGAGTATTTGAGGCCCAGAACTGGGAAGTGATTTCCCAAAATCTTACAGCCAAGAAGCAAGTGAATTCCCTACCCTTAGTCCAGTTTTTTTTGTTTCTTTCATAAATAAAATTGACTGATAGGTTTGTAAATTTTATCATTTCGGAAAAAGTAGCTGTTGATAATTTTTGCTTATTGGCATTTAGTTTGTTTCTTCCTGTAAAAGTTTTGTTTTATACTAAGGTTAGACCCTCCAGGACCCAATTAAATGAAACATTGCAAGATTTTATTTCAGAAGTAAAGGACATGGAACAGTCAAGATAATAATAGTGCATTATCTTTGAGAATCTGAGAAAGACTAATAAAAGGCCACAGAAAATGAAAAGCAGTTATCAAAGAGAGGTGATAAAAAAAATGAACTTATGAAGTTACCTAAGAAACCAAGGAATAATTGTGAAGCCAAGAATAAAAATAAAATTTTTCTGCTAAGCAGAAATGCCAAATGGAGAATAGAAAGTTTTAATAACATGCAAAATCACAGGTACTGTATTTCATGAGCAAAGTTTAAACATAAACGAAATATGTAAGTTTAAAAAGCTTAGGTAGGTAATATTGAAAAACAGTGGTACATTGGAAAAATATTTAATGGAGCTATCAGACTGTTAAAGATTTAATAAATGAAAATTTAAAGTTTACTCAGCTGAACTGAATTTAGAAGCTTATAGTAACATTTAGGGAGAAGACAGAGAAAGGGATTTGTTTGCTAGTTTTTACACAGTCCTCTAATCTTGATGGAAATATAAATTAGTTGCTGAAAATCCTGACAAGTTTTCTGATTATTTTCCCCATCAGATATGCACAAGCGAAGCTTAGGAAGCAGTGAAACAGCTAGGACTGAGGAAAACAGGGATCAGAAGTCCCACGGTGGGGGAGTTGGAAAATGGTAGCATGTGTGGTGGGAGACTTTTTCTTTTTAAAGACCAATACAAGAGGCAGAAGAGAAAATACTGTCCATGTAACTTCAGGGTATTATCCATGCAGTCACCCAACAAGTACTTATTGAACCCTTACTGAGTGGCAGATGCTGTGCTAATCTTTGGAGACAACCTATGAATAAGACAGATCTGGTCCCCTGCCCTTATGAAGTTTGCAGTCCCTTAGGTCATTCCAAACACTTGACACATGCTGTAATAGAATAGGGACAATGTGCTACAGAAGTAGAGAGGTATCTGATCTGGGCATGGTGGGTTAGGAAAGGCTTCCTGGAGCAAATGGCATCTGAGCCAAGACTTGAGTAGGATAAGTAGAAGTTATGCAGAGGAAGTGTGAAGTAGACAGGTTTGCCTGTTTCAAGGATTACATCATACCATGTGTTTAACATCTTAATAAACATTATCCTGGCACAGAATAATCTCCCGTAAATGGCAATTTTTCGTATTTCATTATTGTCAGTTATAGGCACTGCTCAGATGGTACCTTTCTTTTGATTTTCCATATAAAACAACCACATCACACACTGTTTCCATAAATATTGCCAATAGAATATAATATTAATGTTTAATTGTTATTATTTAAAAGGTTTACAAAATACTGATGTTTTTCATTGAAGTCAGCTTTGTTTGGAGAAGAAAAATGCAGAGCATATAGTATATTACAATCTGTCTATCTAAGGAAAATACAGAATCAGACTAATAGAACTTAAGTGAACTATAGTGGTGACCTGATACAGTCCCTCCCTTTAACACATGAAAGAACATAACACATGAATGAGCCATTTGCTCAAAGTAACAATATTGTTTGTTGGTGGCAAAGATGGGTCTCAAAAGCAGATGTTCAATATTCATTTCCTTTACGCCATACTGACACTTATAATAAATTGTTTTCAAAGCTCTCAACTTTGATGTAAAATTGTGTTAATATTGTTTCATTGATGTTAATTTCAATCATTACCTTTGAAGTTTTCATGGACTTCATTTTTGTTTTTCTACTACTTTGTTCTTTCTGAGAATGTGTGCTTATTAATTTCAGTTGAACCATTTTACTGTACATTAAGAGTGAGGAGTATACGTAATGCTACTATCCATTTTCATTTTAAACCATTAATTTATTATTTGCAGTAGACAAACATATTTTAAATGTCATTTATCCTCTGTTAGGTCAAGGTCTCAATCAAAGATGACCATTGGTAGGCATATTAAGCAAAGTATTAATTAAAACCTGGAAAAATGCCCTGTAGTTAGTAGTCTAAATAATATTTTCCTATAACACACACTCCTGGCTGCCACTGTGGTAATGTTCTTTTGTGATTATTATTGTTACATGGTTATATGTTCACATACTCTCTTTAAAGCTATATAATTAGCAAAGCCTTTAAAATAAAACTACTAAAATGTTCTTCTGTGCTATTCTTCCTTTTGCTCACTGTTCACTCAGAGTCTTCTGTGCTTTAGTCTATTGTACTAGTATTGATTCCTTTGCCCACCTGCCAGCTTTCTTATCCTTAGGCGTCTTGAAAATACCATAATTGTTTGTCATTCTCTCCACATGGGAGCCATTCACATCCCTTGACTATCTCTGTGAGGATCCATTGGATAAGGATTATTTCAATGGCCACCAGATTCTTCATCTTATCCAGTGTGCATTCTGAAAAGCTGTTTTGCCTTATTGCTTACATAGCAATTGCTGCTGAGCTTGTTTCTCATTGTCAAGATCTCACCACTCTAGCTTCCGACGACCTTCTTTCCTTTACCGCCCCCCCTTTTTTTCCTGGTAGCATTATAATTAGAAATAATGCTGTGAATTATTGACTTCTGGTAAAATTCTATGAGTTCCTGATCATCCCCATGATTCCAATATTAAGTAGAAGCAATTTAGTTTCTGAAGGCTGAAGCTTTGCTCTAGGGTTTTTTTTTTTTTTTCCACAGCATTTCTTTTCTTTTTTTCTTATATTACTTAAGATCTACAAACTATTGACTTTTGGTTGTTGAATTTGCAGCTGTTTCAGGATTTTCTGGTGTGTACATCACTGTTTAAAAATCAACATAACTTTATCACTTTTTTTTTTTTTTTTGGAGTAAAGAAGCATCATTTAGACTTGCCAAAGACAGGGAATGGTAAATTAAATAAATTGGTGAGTAAACTGGTTATACCAGTTTGATTGGTCTGGCTATTCTCTTGCTATACTTGCCTTAGGAAACAGAAATCTTTTTCATTTATAGATTTTGATTTATGCTTTTGCTTCTTTAAATCATAGGACATCATATAATATGCAAAGGTCATTCAATGATGGTTCCCATTAGTTTTAAATAAAAAAATGAGAAGAGTAGTTCTAAAGTCCTAACTTATTTGCATTAAAATTTATAAAAATAGTCTCAGTGCTCAGAAAGGCTGAATTTTTCTTTTCACTATTTCAGTGTATTACAAAACTTCCTTTCTACTGCCTCAGAACCTTTTTTTTTTTTTTTTTGAGACAGAGTCTCGCTCTGTCGCCCAGGCTGGATCTCAGCTCACTGCAAGCTCCACCTCCCGGGTTTACACCGTTCTCCTGCCTCAGCCTCCCGAGTAGCTGGGACTACAGGCACCCGCCACCTCGCCCGGCTAGTTTTTTGTATTTTTTAGTAGAGACGGGGTTTCACCGTGTTAGCCAGGATGGTCTCGATCTCTTGACCTCGTGATCCACCCGTCTCGGCCCTGCCTCAGAACCTTGAGACTACAGTATTTTGTTATATAAATCTCTTTGCATATGCATTATATTTTACAGTTTATTTTGTTTTTCAATACTTTTTTAGTATGGAAAATTTTTAAAACCTATAAACGTCTATCATCACCTGACTTCAACCATTATCCATTCATTAGTCACATTTGTTTTATCATATTCTTACCTACTCCCTCCCGCCCCTTGAAATAATAGTAAGAATCACAAGCACCATGTAATCTGTTAGTATTAAGTATCTAGCTTTAAAATTAAAGTCTATATCTCTAAAGTTATAAAATATAACCATACTATTATCATACCTAAAAACTTTAACAGTATTTCCTTAATAGCATCAACTAACCAATAGCATCAGCTAACTAATCAGTATTGAAATAGCTCTAATTCTCTCATAATTTCTTTTTACATTGGTTTATTTACATCAGAATCCAAATATAAACCACGTATTGTATTTGGCTTATATGTTTATTAAATCTCTTTCAATTCATAGTTCTTCCCTCATTTTTTCCTTGTAATTTGTTAAAGTTCTTTGAGTGTTCACAAATTTTAATTTTGTGGATTGTGTTCCGACATACTATTGCATAATGTGTTTCTCTGTTGGCTGAATTTCCTGTAACCTGATAGGTAGGTCTAGGGCTTTGATCAGATTCTATTTTATTTTTTGGTGAGAATAATTCATGGGAATGCTGTATGCTTCCATAAGAAGGAACAATGTCTGCTTGTTCCTCTGTGATGTTAAGATTATTCCATGTGTTTGTTTCCAGCTTGATCCATTCATTATAAAGTTTTCCATTAATTGTTAATATGAAGTTTTTAGCAGCCATTGATGATCATTAACTAGGATCCATTATTACAGCAGTTGTTGCAAAGTGGTATATTCTAATACTAACATTTTTTCTTATTTATCCGGCTTCATTTAAAATATTCATTTTGATGGATTGAATAAAAGTTAATTATTGAGCACCTATGATGCACCAGTACTCTGCTAGGCAGTATAAGGGGAAGGCAAATGCATGGACTGTGCTCTAAGTGGAAACCAACAATATATCCAACATACTCAGAGAGCAGTTATGGTATGGTCAGTGAAATAAGACAAGAGAGATAAGCATGGGCAGTAGAATGTTTCAAGGAAGATGTGGACCATGAGTATTTTATGAAGAAGGGGAAATCTGAGGGAATTGCAAGCAGGGGGTGCTTTGAGTCACTCCATGAGCTAAGAATAGGAATGGCCATATAAGGGAAGGCAGAGGAAGAACACTACTTAGAGATTATGTATTAGCAACATCAAAGGGGGGCATTTGTTGGTAGTAAGAAAACTAAATTATTTAGATTCTATATTGATCAGTTGACATCATCCTTTTGAACTTTCTGATCTTGTTCTAAACACTTTTGGCAGAAATACTTTGGATGGACTAGGGAACTACAACCAAGCTCAATGGTTTGGAAATTAGTTTGTCATAAATAAAAATTCATCTGAGCTTAAGAAATTTATGAGCTTCCAAGTCAGAAATAAAATGTAAAGAGACAGTCATGTTGATGTGCATACATAGTAATAAAAAAATCCAAACTACATGACGACTTGTGGTTCCACAGACCAAACCAGGATATTTGGAAAGGAGAAGCAGGTGCGCAGGGTTTGATGTGAAGCTGTGGCAAAGTTAAAGATGTTGAATTTAATTTTGGAAATGTTGGATTTTAAGTGCACATACAAATAGCTAAGTCTTAAAGAATTTGTTAATATAGGATTGAATTGCAGACAAAAAGATAGAGCGGATAATATAAATTTTGTGGTCAGAAACATAGAATGAACTCCTAGAAGAGGATGAGCACATCAGATAATGAACATAGATAGAGAGGTTGGAGGTTAATGAGAGGATAATGTAGGGTTGGGATTATAAGGTAGACACAGGAAACAGGAAGAAGAGAGCAGTATCTGTTGGTAGAGAAACAGGGGAGAGAAATGTCATGACCTGGGGCAGGAAAGAGTTTTAAGCATGAAGCAATAGTCAGCAGGGTCAACTATCACCATGAGGTCAAGGAATGGAGAACAGAGAACTATCTTTTGGGCATTTCAGGGGGAGATCACTAGTAATATTTGATGGGATGACAGAACACTGATTTTAATTGTAGCAAGTGAAAGATGGAAGATAAATTACAGAAAGGAAAGGTTTGAAAGCAGGTCAGGACAGAAGCAGGGATGATGTATTCTAGGAATGGGGTTCCCAAGAAAAAGGTCAATATGATGGACAGGATAAGCAGTAAGTGGACTAAACTGAATGATGTTTAAAAACTAGGAGTAGAAATTTCCTGGGTTATTTTGATAAACAAGGCAAAATATTACTTTAGAAAATGAAAATTTTGCAAAATGAACTTAATTATTTAGACTCACTTTAATTGTATTTGTATGACATTATTTTATTTAATTTTCATCATATATATTACCATTAATAAATGATGCTTACATGAAATGTGTAAGAAATGAAGTATTTAATTGGGAATGCTAATATAAAAAGAATTTTGCATACCTCTACATTTCCCTGCTGTCTGCTTCCTTAGCCAGATATATACATGGATCAGATAAGTATTTGTTTTTATTTCATTAGTTTCATTGGTTTCCTGCTTACAAGGATAATAAATACTTATTGAAAAAATGTCACCCAGCACAGAAAGGTTTAAAGAATAATTTTTTTAAATCCCAGGAAATGATTCTATTCAGAGATAACCAATATTGTTATTTGGTAAGTCCCCTTCCAAATCTCTTTCTATGCATAGATACATAGTTGATATTTTACATTAATGAGATCATACTGCAAATGTGGCTTTGTATCTGCTTTTCTGCATCTAATAATATATTGTGGATATTTTCTATTTCAATGAGTATGGAGTTATGGCATCCTCTTTCAATGGCAGTCATTGCATAAAAGTACCATAATTGATTTAAGCCATCTCCTTGCCAGACTTTAGACTTTTTCGGTTTTTCTGTTTTAAACAGCACTGTAGTGCACACTCCTGTGGGTACATTTTTGTGCACTTGTCCAGTTAATTGTCTTCTTTAAATAATATTCTGGAAATAGGGTTGTGGATCAAGGCTATGCATTTTTTATATTGTGACACATATTTACATATAACCTAATACCCAACAGAAAGGCTGTAGCAAGTATACTTTTACCAATAACACATACCGGTACCCAGAAAGTTGTTCTAAGTGTCTTACAGTGGTTTTTCATCTTAACTCAGGCCTGCTTTCCATTCTTATAAAACAAGAAAGCTGAAATATAGCAGAGATTCTTAAACTTTTAAGCATTTTAGGATTGAGAATTTTTGAAAGTTGTTTAACCTCTGGAAAAAAAAAAGGGGCAAAACCAGAAATTTTTACTTACTATTTGTGGGAATATACAGATTCTTTGGAGTTAAATCATAGATTCTTTAGGAACCCCACTCCATGAATCCAGGTGAAGAATTCCTGAATGACATGATTTTAAAGTTGCTTTTTCCTTTTAACCCACACACACACATGTTTCACAGATACATCACACAGTCATGTGCACATAGAATTTAAACATTTATTTGGAAAAAAAAATTGACATCTGCTTTATATAGAGCCTAGTCTTATTATGACCTGTGAAATAACTTCAGTGTGCGTAGTTACTGGAATGAAGTTTTTCTATTTATTTCAGGTTCTTCAATGGCGAGCCCACCAGGAAGAGGTAGCAAGACTGGAAATGGAAATTTCTGCCAGAAGAAGAGAAAAGGAAGAGGAGAAAGAGAAATTGTGGAAGAAGAAGGAATTGTTGCAAAGGGCAGAGAAGAAAAAAAAAGTATAAAATCTATTGTCAATATGAATGTGTGAATGAATGCTTACTGGCCTGATTGAGTTTTTTGGTCTTGATGTTTGGCATGAAATTCTCTTAAGCAGTTCTGAGAACATTCATAAAGATCTAGTGGAATGTTGCTTCTAATGAAAAGTTTATTTGAGCTTCAAAGATTTGTTGACATGGAGGAGAACCCACTTTGTTGATTTGTGTGAGCACAGGTACCTGTGATTAGAAGAGGTGCTGTAGGTTAAAAAACAAAACAACAACAACAAAAAAACAAGGTTTGTGAAGGTTGTTAAATCCTGTAATAAGTAGGGACGTGGCAAAAAATGAGAGGGTGCTGAGATAGTGTCTTGGTTGATGGCAATGTGGTAAATAATTGCCAAAAACATCCTTGTTGGTAGAATCTATTATACTAGAGGCAGTGCAATTCATGGAAAGTCAAAATGCCCTTTAAAGAGTTTACTTCTTGGCTATGTATTAGATGGTTTTGTTTCTCGATTACTAACACAAATTCCTCATTCCTCTTTTGAGTAAACATTTGTTGCATAATCTTAAAACTATACACCAAAAGAAATGATTGTTGATTCTCCATGGAAGATAGAATACACTTAAGGGTTGTTTTTGTTTTAAATATATGTATGAGATACTTATTTAGGCATTTATGTTTTTTCCCCCAACAAAAATTATGAAATTTGCCATAAAAATATTTTTGTTACACATTTAATCAGATATATTAACCATTTTTTAAATGGAGTGGCTAGCCTCTGTAGAAATAATTCTCAAAAAGCCAATTAATTTGTGATCAGCAGAGTAAAAGGAAATGGCCTTAACCTACACACCTGTTTTGATTTGATCTATATGGTGTAAAAAACTCTTTTCTTTGGAAAAGCTGCTTACAGTGCTAAGAATGATTAATTAATTTATGGTCATTGGTGGACAAACTTTTCCTTTTTGTGAACATAGTTGACATTTTGCACTATGTGAACCAACTAAGTCAAAGAAGCTCATGCCTAGAAGTTGTTCCTTCCAAGTTGAATATGTAGGGGTAAAGGAACTATGTATCTTAAAGCTATAAGCCAGTTTTTCCACATTTTATTAGACTTCAGTTGTCATTGTTATTGATTTGTTTTGTGACTTTAAATCAGCAAATTGGTGTAGAGGCAGCATGTGTGGAAAACAGCATACACAGAAGTTATATGATCATTTGACAAAGTCAGCTGCTAAGAAGATAGACTTCACAGTGCTTATTTTAATTCAAAAATGAATTTGATTTCTGCTTCTAAGGAAGTAAATAGGGTGGTTTTATCAAGTCCCTATCAAGAGAGTTGATGATTAAAGGGAATAATTACATGTACCTCCAAAACTCATAAGTATTGATCATGTTTCAAATAATGTAAGTGAGCTATGTATCTCTGGAGTGGGGGAACTTACCAATTATTTACTGATATGGAAGTACAGCATGTGAAAAGCATATCCCTCTACCTGGGCCCTCGAAGCATTTTCTCACTGTGAATTAGCATGACCACAAAAGGTATTATATTTGTAGGCACTTGTTTGCATGTGGTGTCAACTTAAATGTCATATGAAGAGATTTGGAAACAGTTTCATTTACTGGGGGTTTACAAAGACAGGTAAAGCCATTTAAATCAAATAACTCAAGTATTGAGAATGGAGTTGGTACAACTAATTGTGCGAGTTCAGTTTGGGTTGAGGAACTGGCATGGCTACACAGGAGAGGATGGGGAGACATCACTAGTTTGTAAGATTTCTGGAAGTGAGAGAAAGGCATTTAAAAGATGAGAGAGAGCTTCCTGAGCTTGCAGATGGGGCTGACAATTGCCTCATACACACTACAAAAAAAACCGAACAGAGTAACGGAAGGAAGAATTAAGCTGTTTTAATGGCTGAGGCACCCAAAGGGCTAACCTAAATGCAGCTTAAAACAAGGACACTTAGGCCTGAAAAGATGAAGGCTGAGGAGAATTTCAGTATCATTAGTTATGTGTGTAAATTAAATATCCTCTCCTCATCTTAGAATGCAAGATGAGATCTATACCTATGAGCATTAAAGTAGCACATGTTGAAAAAACATGAAAACCTCCATGCCTAGAATGCATTTTTTCGTCCCTAGTTGCATTTTGCTAAGCTTCATGCAGGATGTTACATGTATAAAGTGTCCTGCCCTTTATAATAAAAGATATTATAAGAAGTGCCCTATCAAATTTGTTGTCCTATTTATATAGAGTATAGAGGACATTACAATGTTTTGGGAAACTAAGCCAAATTTGTGATCAAACCCTAGCAATTGTGTAGGACCAAGGCATATGACTTATTTTATTTAAAACATACTTTTTCATTTAGAAAATTATTTTTAAAGTAGAGATTGATATGTTATAGACATCAGCACACATTGGCTAGCATTAAAATGTTAACATTTTTCATTTTGTTTCAGAGTTTTAAAATTTAAATAAAGGAGAGAATATCACAGATAAAGTTGAAATCCTCTTTTGAGACCTTCCTCAGTACCATTTCCCTTCTTTCCTACACAGAGACAATCATGATCAGGAATTTTACTTCTATCTTTCCAGGCCATATATAGATTTTAAGATATTTTGACATGTAATTTGTGACTTTAATTTTTTCATGAACACTATCATGCTGTGTCATTCTGCAGTGTTTTAAAAATATGTCTGTGTGGGGGAGGGAGAGCATTAGGACAAATACCTAATGCATGCAGGGCTTAAAACCTAGATGAGGGGTTGATGGGTGCAGCAAACCACCATGGCACACGTATACCTATGTAACAAACCTGCAGGTCCTGCACATGTATCCCAGAACTTAAAGTAAAATTAAAAAAAAAAAAAAAATCTGTGTTAGTAATACACATAGGCCTAGTTCACTCCTTTTTTTTTTTTTTTTTTTTTTTTTTTTGAGATGGTGTCTCACTCTGTCGCCCAGGCTAGAGTACAATGGCGTGATCTCGGCTCACTGCAACTTCTGCCTCCAGGATTCAAGAGATTCTGTTGCCTCAGCCTCCTGAGTAGCTGGGATTTGAGGCGCCTGCCACTATACCTGGCTAATTTTTGTGTTTTTAGTAGAGACGGGGATTCACCATGTTGATCAAGCTGGTCTCGAACTCCCAACCTCAGATGATCTGCCTGCCTCAGCTTTCCAAAGTGCTGGGATAACAGGCGTGAACCACCACGCCCAGCCTTTTAATTGCTACAGTGTTCCATAGTAGAAGTGAGCTAGTGTTTATCCATTCTCTTTGGTGGTTGATATTTAAGTTTCCAACGTTTTGTTCTTATAGGCTGTGCTGCAGCAGCCAGCTTGTACTGATGCATGTATTCAGGCTTTCACTAGGGTGCACCTAGAAGGGGAATAACTATGTTGTAGATTCATATACTTTCAACTTTATAAGATTTTGGGGGGTGGTTTATAAAATACTACAACTTTGCTTTTTGACTTTTGTCAATCTGGTAAATTTGAAAAGTATCTTATCAATATTTTAATTTGTATTTCCATGATCATTTGTGAGGTTGAAAATCTTTCATGTTTACTGGAGAGTTTTCTTTCTCTGTAACTCACTTCTTCATACTTTTAAAATCCATTTTTAAAATTAATATGTAAAAGCTCTTTATAAATTCTAGATTCTATTTCTTTTTATAGCTATATGGGTTGCATATATTTTCACCCATTGGTGGTTTGCCTTTTAATTTTGCCTATAGTATCTATAGTGTCACGGAAATTTAAAATGATCAAGTAATCAAGGTTATCAAACTGTTTCTTATGAATTATGCTTCTCTTCATGAACTGTGACCTGCTAGCAAGAGCATCTCTACAGGTGGCTCTTATATGTGTCTCTGTTGAGGGTCATATGCACTTTACCCTTTGGCCTGGGAATAATTTTCATATCAGTTTCTAGACTTGGAACACTATGCTGTGAGCCTAGAGTGCATCTGACTTAGGGCTAGTGCACAGCACTGGTCTGGGGTTCTGCACTTGATCCCTTTTCTTCTCTGGTCTCCCTGGAACTTTTGCAGAGAGTGATTATGGTGTATCTAGTCCCGATTTTGTGTCTGGACAAGTCCTATGTCAGTTTGTGCTATTTTTAAGTAGCTTGATTCCAGCTCCTGTGAGCACAGGTCCCATGACAAACGTTAAAGGCCCGGCCACCGCTATGCAGACCTATTCTGGGTCCCAGTTTTCCTCAAGTCCTTTTTCTTCAGCTCTCTCTGACTGCTCTGACTTTAGGTTCCATCTTTACTTTTGACACTGGGGCAGTGTGTGTGTGTGTGTGTGTGTGTGTGTGTGTGTAGTTGTGTTATAGTTTGTCCAGCATTTCTACGTGTTTGAGGTAGGAAAGGAGATTTCCATGTCAACTCAGAGATACTGACCAGAAGTTCTAGCTGTCTTTACATATACTCACCACAAACCTAGATGATCTTTGTTTTAACTATTTTATCTGTTGGAGACACATTTTGGTTCTTCAGCTTTTAACAGCAGCTTGGCAGAAAATTCCACCAGCAGCTCCCTGCTGTCATGAGAGGTGTTGCTTTGGTAGATGGTGCTCTGTTTTTCTCCCATCTGCTGTCTCATCTACCTGGCTTTCCCTTCTCCTCAGAGACTGGCAGTAGAGGCAGAGAAACTGTGCCATGTGAAAACTCCACCATACAATTTCTGAACAAGAGATAATCTTCCTCCTAATTCTTCTTTCCAGCAATTTGTCTGTTATGACCAATTTACTGGAATAATATTTTGGTTTGTATTCGATGCTAATTTTACCCTTAGATGCCCAGCTCCTTAAATCACTTTTTCTTCTATGCTTTAAAACTCAAGCTGAATATAATAGTTATAGTTTTCATGGTTTTATCTTAAGACTCAAAGAAAGTTTTGATTCCTAAGTTGTTAGATGATATTGATGTTTTTCAGGAGCATCTCTCTATTTCTGAAATTGCTGTCATGATAAAATCAAAAGATAATGCCTCTCTATAAATGATCCCTGGGAGCTATTGTAAGAAACACAATTTCCATGCTAGATGGACCTCATATAATATTGGCTCCCATACCACCCTTTCTCTAGATGTGGCTCTTTGTGTAGCTTAAATCACAGAAAAAATTCTCTGCATTATTGAGGTTTAGGATATGTTGTTGCTGTGTGATGCAACAACATCTAGAGTTCCACAGAATCCACCACAAGGATTCTAGCCTCACTTCCAAAATGGAGATGTTAAGCAAGACTCACATAAAAAGAAGACATATCTCCCCCTTCGTCTAGCATTTCAAAATTCTAATTTAGCCAACTCCTAATCTGCACACCAGCCACTTTGTACAATTGAGGGGTGGGGAGCATTTTCAAGGATATCAGGATACCTCTGATGTGACCTTCAGCCTTACCTTAGAGATCTTTCTGGGGAGGGATCTGTCACTTTGTGAATTCTCAACTTCTTGTAACATCATACCAGTAAATACCAAAAGGCATGGCTTTGCTAGAGCATTGGTACTTGAGTATTCCCCCACGCCCTCAGGGGATCTCATAGTACCCAAATTACATGCTTCCTGCAGAGAACCAAGAAGAGGAGAAATAATCTAAAACAAAAACCAGTACACTATCATAAACAGAATGCAGGTTAGAGGACTGTCACCATTCTTATTTCAGAAGACTCCGGAAGCTGTTGCACAGGAGAGAATTCAGAGTACTTCCCCAGTTCAGATCTGAGCCATTCTCCTGGTGTGGGAATTTGTAGGTTCTTATCAGGGCAATGAACCATGGCATTATAAAATCTCTTCTCCAGTGTCTTTTAATCTAATAGTATACTGATCTAAAGAGCTAAGAGTAGGAAAAAAGGTGAGCACAGAAGAATAATTTTTTAAAAAATTCCCAGGTTTTAAACTCTGCTTTTTCAGGATTGTTGAATTTAAAGGGGTCAATGAATAACACCAAAATAAATAGGTTTCTAAGATGGGCAATAGGATCCCCTGCCTACCCTCCAGACATGTCCTGTATAATCACCCAGACCATAAATACTGTGGATTTTACTCCCATGATTGGGTCAGATTATATGGCACAGAAGACCTTAAAATTATCTGAGTGGTCTTGACCTAATCACATGAGCCCTTTAAAGGCAGAGTGGTCGCAGAGTGGGGTGGTCAGAGACTTGAAACATGAGAAGGATGTGACCACCATTGATGGAGTCACATGGCAAGGAATGTGGTGGCCTCAAGGAGCTGAGGGTAGCCCAGGCTGACAGCCAGCAAGGAAATGGGACCTATAGCCTACAGGCCCATAGCCATAAAGAACTGGATTTTTGTGAATGGGATTGGAAGCAGATTTTTTTCTCCAGATGAGAACTCAGTTTTGCCAACACCTTGATTTCAGCCTGGTGATAACGTAAGCAGAGAGCCCAACCACACCGTGCTAGACTTCTGGTTTACAGAATTCTGAGCTAGCAAGTGAGTGTTGTTTTAAGCTGCTAAATTTGAGATAATTTTTATAAACAACGATTTTAAAAAACTATTACAGATTTTAGTATCTGGAAGTGAAATGCTGCCTTAATGAATACCTAAAAATGCCGAAGTGGCTTTGGAATTTGTAAGTGGGAAGAAGCTGAAAGAATTTTGAGGATATCATCTTGAGGATGATAGAAAAATACTAGAATACCTTGAATCAACTGTTAGTAGAAATATGCATGTTAACAACGTGACTGGTGAGGGCTGAGGAGTAAGTAATGAATGTCTTATTGGAAACTGGAGAAAGGAGGGTCATTGTTAATGTGGTGACAGAAAGCCTAGGGCAGCCATGTCCTGCAGTTAGATGGAAAACAAATTAACCAGAAATGAACTTCCTAGTTGATGAACTAAGATATCGAAACAAAAAAAAAAAAATGTTGAAGGTACCACCTGGATTCTTTTTGCTGCTTGTAGTAAAAAGAAAAGAGATAAATAAAGGGAAGAAGTTTAAGTGAAAAGGATCAAGACTTGATGCTTTGGGAATGTCTTGGCCTGTCTAGATTGGAAAGGATCTTAGCGTTAATAAATTATTGCCAACGCTATGGTATGAAGAACAGACTGAGGTGTGAATATACAATCCTTTGTTTTAATCTTGAAAAGATCAAAAGGTCAGAGTATTTAGTCACATGAAAGACCCTTCTGGGAGATTAACGGTGCTTCTCATGGATCTTTTCAAACTAGCAGGCCTCCAGAAAGGTTAAGGGTGGTATCCCTTAGCCATCTCTGCAGGAGACCGAGAGAGAGACAAGATTATTTCAAAAAGATTGTGGTATAACTTTTGTGAATTCCCAAAAAATCCATAGAGGTCCTTCTGGGTTCTTGGGAAAATTTTATTACAAACACTGCCAGCTTGGACTGAAAGGGACAGAGAGAGTATGACGTGAAAAGAGGCTAATAAACCCCCAAAATTCTATTACAGTGGTGAGAGGCAGGCCGATAAAACGATTCAACTGCAAGTGTGTACTACCGTTCAAGAAAAAGGACGAATGACCCTTGAACCAAGAGGGCAGAATTTAGTACCCCAGGTATTAGAGACTGTGGCTGGCCCCTGTGGCCCCTGGCATTTTTTTGATACTTCCACCGTTGAACAAACTCACCTCTAGGCTCAGAAAGAGCTGTGACTATCCAGATCTTCCTGTAAAAGGACAGGCTGCTGACTGCAAGGCAGAGAAGGAAGAAAGTGCCACCTGAAGATGGATGGCATTTTAAGAGAGAGACTGGGCTGAGCTGAACTTGTTCAGTCATTTCTCCCACATTTGCCAATCAGAATGAGAGGCCATGCTGTGAACCCTCCAGGGGAGAGGAAGTCCCCAGCTATGTGAGGAGTGGAAGATGAGCATTCTCCCTAAGAAGAGTATAGGGTAGTTTCCACATCCCCTGGAACCTCCATGGTGCTAAAATGATATTTCACTAAAGGCTCAAAAGAAGGAGAGCAAGCCAAATACACCTTTATTCAATTATATCTTGGCCTTAAACCTATAACTAAATGGTACACTAACAACCTCATGAAGACCTGAGCCAAGAAGTTCCTAGATATGGAGGTATCGGAGCTGATCTAAGAGGGTGTATTTAGCAGAATAAAGATGAAGAAGAGCCATGGTGGAAGGAGAGGAAAAAAAAAAAACAAATAAACAAAAAAAAACTACAGAGTGGGTAGCAAATGTGGAAGGCCAAAAACTCAGTGAGCCCACTGCAAGTGGGGAATGGCTCAGGGTGGTATTGAGCATGGGACGTTTTGCATTCCCTCAGACCTGAGCTGGAGTTGTAGCACTGCCACTTGTTAACTGCGGGGCCTTGAGGGAAATTACTTTCTCTCCATTTCAGTGTTTGTGTCTGCGTGCTATTTGCATTTGTATGATAAGAAAAGGCATGTGAAGCAGTTAGCACATGCCTGGCACTTAGAAAGGCCGCAGTAAATGATGTTCTAATTGTTACTGTTATTATTGTTACCCCAGTGGAATGGTAGAGCAGACGGCCATTAGAAAAATCATGAGAACCAAATAGAAAAGGTAGAAATGAGGTAAAGATAATAATAATGAAAGGCAGTGGTTTTAACGCTGGTTCAGAAACTAATGTCATGAATACATTTCTTTTTCTCGTTACCTGGTTACTCTTCACCTGGTAGCAGAATGTCTCTAGAGTGGTAGAACTCTACCAACACTAGTGACTGTGGAATCCTTTGAAAGGTCAAGTAAGAAGAAATGTTCTAATTACAGCATAGGGCATGCAGAAATAGTTATCTGTAGTTATCCACCTTAAACCAAATAATCTTTGACTCATTTGTACATCCTGTTGTTCTAAATGGCAATCATCAACAAAATGTACTCATTAGCACCTAAACAGTTCAAACAAACAAAACATACACTAACTTCATAAGTTTCATGACTTCGTGACTTGCTGATCTTATTTTAAACTATATACATAAGTCTTCTAATCTGTGTTTTATTTTGAAATCCCAAAGTCACCTTTCAGAAAATACTATGGCTCAACATATTTCATTTACTGTTATATTGAGTATTGGTACCAATGTCCTGTGTGGCATTTGCCTCCTCTCCAATAGCCTCCCCACCCTTTAACACAGGATAATGGTATCAACTCCTAGTAAGATACATTGACAATAAGATTGTGTATGATTCCAAATGGGACATTAAGGGTCCAAACAAAATGATCATTCATTTATTCGCTTGTTCAATAAGTACATACCAAGTGCCTTTATTGTGACATGTATTATACCCAGTCCTCCATTCTCCATACCTCATGCAATTATAAGAGATCATCCACTCAAGAAATTGCCCCCTTTCTGGTCTCTGTTTAAAGGGAGGTGTTTACCTGCTCTGTCACAAAATGATGTACAATTCTTAGGTCAGTGGAAGCTCTTATTAATAATGCAGAAGGATGTCTTTTAGCTTCAGACTTTATAAGCACAACAAAAAGAGTTAATAGAGAAAAACTAAAAATATAAAATGAAATGAACTATATAGAGTTTGTCACTGGTTAAATTAAGCATGCCTATGTATAGCAAATTAAATATGTATGCATATACATACATTCATACATGTATATGCAAATATATGTATATGCATGTGTACACACACATGTAGAGTGTGACTTTGAGATTTACTTCCTGCCTTTCTCAGGGAGTATCAACAAAGCCTTAACCTAACCTAACCTAACATTAACCTAAGTTGGGGCAGTTAGGAGAGTGGCTTTGTTCTCATCCATGCTTAGACCTCCTTTTATTTCCTGTTCCAGTATCATCAAACTGTAATTTGGGCATGTGTCTTCACACTGGCCCATGCTGGTCTGACTGCTTCCTAGTGTGAATGCTCTTATGCTAACAGAAGTTATAGTTTTGCTATAGCTAATCAAAGTTCAGGCCTTAGAGTATAGACTTTTTGCTGTGACTGACTCCAAAAGACTCTCTTTCTATTAATTTATCTGTTTCCATTGAGGCCTTTAATTGTTGTTGAAGGCATGGTGCACTGTGGGGACTGCAGGATGTGGGACTGTCCTCTGCAGTTTTCTTCAAATGCTTTTGACTGTTTGCCTTTCATCTCCATTGAATGCTCTGCTGTTGAGGAGGGAGAGTGATACAGATCTCAGGGCTTCAGGTAGTGGGAAAATCAGAATGTTGCCTGGAAGCCAATACATAGCAGAGAGGGCGCTGTGAGATGGCACCTGCTGGTCCTGGCCCAGGTCATCCATTTCTTCCAGGTCCTTTTCCCTCATGACTCTCCTTGTTAACCTTGTGTAACAGAGAGACTGAGACTTCTTTTAAAGAAGGGTGTGTATGTGCATGTGTGTGTGTTTGTGTGTGTGTGAGTGAGACAGAGAGAGACAGAAAGAGTGATCTAACTGGATCCCAGTTAGACAAACATGACTTAAACTATAAATATTGTCCGTTTATGTATTATGTTACTAGGGCCACCTGAAATGTGAACACAAATAAAAACACCATGGCAGGACTCAATAGTACAGTGCCATTCAGATGATCTAAAATTGGCTTATAGCACTCTTTTTACATGTTCGTAAACCTGAGAATATGGAATATAAGAACTCCCATAGACTTCTTGGACCACGGAAACATGTCTTTGAAGCACTCCGAACACCAACTTGAGCTTGGTTCTAACATCCATCCACTGAGATCTTTCAGAGCAAGCATCCTCACTGCAAAGGAACTTGCTGCCAGTAGAGCTGAAGTGTCCCTACTTGGCTGAGGGCTGCTCTGATGAACTGCTTCCTACCCTCCCTTTTGTGATTCTTTCAATTAATAACTCCTAAACATGTGATCTTGCAAAGTTTAAGGGAGTATTTTTTATTTAGTTATTAGTCTTTTTCTTTGAGAATCTGATGGAGTACTCCAAATATGGGAACTAAAAAAGGAAACCTAATTGGTAAATTAACTGTCAGGATAATATAATGGTCAAAAGGAGAAGATAGCATATATTTTTTGTAGATAGGACTCCAAAATAAACTGGGATTCAAACCTTATTTTCTGAAGATTTAATATTGGTTCTTTTAGTATTATTGTATGTGTAAAGAAATTAAGTAGAATAGGAGGTTTAATTATGCAGAAGAAATAAACTAGGGATCATCTAATTTTTAAATTTTTAAATGTTTAGTGTTCCTTGCTTTGTTGTTAAAATTGAGAAATAAATATTATTTTATTAAATTAACTTATTAATTTAAATTAACCTTATTAATTTAAATTAACTTTAAATTAACCCTATTAACTTAAATTAACTTTAAATTAACTGAAATTAACATTCACCTTCTAACATGAGACTGAGCATACGGTCAACTCTTGGTACAGTATATGAGTCAATAGGTAACAGAAAACGTGTGGTGGTAACCCACAGATGATAGAATGGTAATCCAAGAAGCTCACTTTTCGGTTTCAGCTGTCTTGTAAAAATAAAAACTTCCAGTAGAGCATCTTTTTAAAAGGTAGAAAAGCTGATAGAATCTTTCTACCCTCTGTCAGGATGTAGTTTTAAGCAAAACCCAGAAAGAGAGAGAGAGAGTGAGAGAAGCCTGGATAATCAGGAGCCAGATATATTTGTTTTTCTGGGAAAGATTTCCCATTAGACAATTTTAGAGAAAGAATCTTGAGTTTACCTCCAGGTGTAAATTTTTGACTATACTTTCTGGCTAGGTCTTGATTATTCATAGGAATTTGATTTAATTAACAGATACCTAAACAGTACTTGCTATGTGCAAGGCAGTATTCCATGTTCATTTAATCTTCTTAACAGCCCTAAGGGGTAGATACTAATATGATCCTCATTTCATGAATGAAGAAACTGAGGCACATAGGGGTTATATAATTTCCCCGAAGTCACATGAACATTAAGTGTGCAGTGAGGATTTGAACCTGAGTGGTCTGACCGGTCTGATTTTAGACACTGTGCTATGCTCCCCATCATCATGATTGCTATGTGCTGTTAATTTTGTGATTAACTAATTTTGAGAAATCTCAGTTTCAAACTATTTACTTTCGGGTCACTTTAATGGCTTTGGTCCTGTCCTGGTTTACTCAGAACTATTCAATGGATAGGTAATTGATAATCTTAAAACTCTTTGTTGTTGCCTGCCTGCTTTCTAGTAGAATTTCTTTTGTGTTCTAAAAGTCCACACCACTTACTATGTCTGCCTCCCTATGCTTCTTAAAATTCTTTTAAGATTCTTCTCCCTGGGGTAATGAATTATGATGTCTAAACACTTTACAGGAAACCAGACCATTATAATTTGATCATAGTTGAATTATCAAGACATGTGTTATGGAATAGATAAAAAATACCTTCTTCATTGCCTCCTTGGTGCCATTCTTGTGTTAAGTGGACTGAAGAAAATGTAACGATTTTGGTGTGATTTCTTTTCCTACTGACATCATATTTCACAAGAAGAGAATTTCCACAGGTTTCCAATATGACATCTGCCTACTTCTCAGAATCTGTACCTCTCCCCTCCCCTTACCTTTTTTCACAGTGCATGACATGTCGGCTAGTCCCTCCATTTGTGCATGGAATCTTATCCCCTTTCTCCTACTCAAGGTTATCCCAATTTCTCTCCCACCACCATCTCCGCTTTTTCTAGCTCTTTCCAGGTACCCTAAAAATACACCATTATGGCCTCCATCTATAAACTATCCTCCCTCGATCCCACATCCCCACTTCAGAAAATCTCATCATTCCCTGGCCTATACACAGTGTCTCCAGCTTCTCTTCTCCCATTCCCTCTTGAACCATTTTGTCCCTCGCTCAAGCAATGTTGCACTTGCCAATGTCATTACTTACCTCTGTATTTCAGTCATCAATTCTTTGTCCTCACCTTACTTGAATTATTATGATAGAATTGATCACTGCCTCCTCCTTGGAAAACTTGATTCCTTTGGCTTCTAGGAAGCCACTCTTTCTTTGTTCCTCTGTCTTACTGGTATCTTCCTCTCAGTAAACTTGGATGAATCCTCCTCACCATTCCATCTTCTAAGCTTTGGAGTCTCCTCGTGGAGGGGGGGGGGGGGGCGGTCAGTCCTCTCAGTATGTGTACTCTCTAGTGATCTCAACCAACCCATATGACTTCATATACCATTTATTTCCTAATACTAATTCATACCTCTGGCCTGGACTTTTCTTTTGAACTCCAAACTCACATGTGTAACTCCTCAAATCTAATATTGCCAAACTATATTCTTGCTTTTCTCTCCAAACATACTCTTTCCCTAGTTTTTCTTTTCTCAGAAAATGGAAATCTAGTCCCCTAGCACTCAGGTCAAAAGCCTTGGTATCCTCTTTGACCTCTATTTCCCCCATTATACCCTTACCTGTTGGCATGGATAGAAGGCTCTACCTTTAAAATATAATTAGGACTATTATAATAGCTTCCTAATCTCCTAATTAATTTATCTGCCCCTTCCCTTTCCGTTTCCACTCTGCCTTTCCAATCAGTTTCCCACACAGCAGACTGACCGATCATTCTAAAACTCACTTTAGATCATGTCACTCCTTGGCAGAAAACACGTCAATGACTTCCCATTCTACTCAGAATAGAATCTAGAGGTCTAGCAGGGACATACCTGGCCCTGTGTGATCTGCCTCCCTGCTCTGCTCCGATACCTCTTAGATCTCATATCCTACCCATCTTCCCATCGTTGAGCTCCAGCCCAAGCAACCTACTTCCTACTCCATGAACACTCAAGTATATGTCCCCCTAAGCCTTTTGCCCAGGATTGGAACAATGTGCTCCCAGATGTCTGCATGAGTCACTCCTGCACAGCATTCAGGGTCCTGCACAAATGTCATCTTAGAAAGAAAGCCCTTGATGGCCCAACAAAAATGGCATCCTCTTTCTCTGTCACTATCTATTTATCCTTCTTCATTTTTTCCTCAGCACTTGTCACTCCCTGACATCTATTTATTGACTATCTTCACTTCCACTTCTAGAATGTAAGCCCCAAGAGAAAAGAGAATGTGTGTAGTTTCTTTATTGCTTTAGCCCCAGTGCTGGCACAGGGCACTCAAAAATAGTGGTTGAATAAATGAATTCAATGAATGAAAAGTATACCACTCTCCTTTGATGTTATGGTATAGAGGAAAGCATGCCAAGCTGAGAAGTCTTAACAAGAGCAGTGACCTTGGCAAGTTATGTAAGCTCTGTGGGTTTTGCCTCCTTAGTTGTAAAATGAGGTGTTTGGATTAAATGATTTTAAAAATCACCTCAGCTCTAAGCCATGATTGAATGATTCAGGTTTGATTACTTTTCACTTTTCACTGTCTCTGACACTTCAGGTTTTGAAATACAACATCCTCAGTATATATACTCCCTTCTTAATGAATAGTGAAACGAGAGAAATTAAACAAGATTATAGACAAATTCATTTCAGCAATATCAACATATGACACGATCATTATGCAATATTTCAATGCCCATACTGAAAACAGAGCTTCCTCCTAAAGAAGACATGACAGTTATTTTTTAATCCACCTGGCATTTCAATTAAGGAGGAGATAACTAATGTGTTTACCCAGGAATACTTTCTTGGCTCATCATGTTATAAGGACATGGGACTGCATCACAGCAGAAAATAGCTTATTGCCAATTTGAGTGGGAAGGTTTGCTATGGGAAAATGCTCACATAAGTGACCAAAGTGAACATCACCTAAAAGAGATTAATGTTATTTATTTATGCATATAGACATCATCTACTTCCAAACAATTTATAATAAAAGGCATTAACACTCTTGTGCTGGATATCTTCTCCCTGAGTCATATCACTCTCCATTCTGCTCCGTAACAGTTTTCACAAATGGCTTCCTTGACCTCTGGCTTTTGGTTTGGTTCAGCCAAAGTGGAACATGGGAGATCAAGGTGAGGGAGAGGTGTGGGGTTTGGAGAGTTGTTTCTCCAGCTCCTTGTCCTGCAGGATTGTGCTGATCAGTTGTGTCCTTCACCAGAGGTCTCAGCTCCCGTCAGCAGTCCTCCTCGCCCAGCACTGCATGAGTCCTTGTGGTTGCCCTGCATTCCCACCCTCCTTTGTCAGTTGTCCGCTTATTACATTCTTCTTAACTTATCCTAATTTTCAGTGTGCCATCTGTTTCCTATTAGGAATCATTAAAAGAGAAAGTCAGTAAAAGAACAAAAGATGAGAAATTAAGGGAATGGGAATATCATTATGTCAGCAAACCAAGACTAAAGAAGGGTGTTGTAATTGAACATGGTTAAAGTTAGAGGGAAACATTTAGCTCTTATTTGCTGATAGTAGAGAACATACCAGCAGATCAGGAGCTGGTAGCACTGGGAGGAGGAGTACAACCCACTCAATGGATAGCATTTTCAGTAGAAATTTTACAAGAGCCTAAGTCAATCCTCTTATGAGATTGCACCAGCCTTTATAAGACCTGTGGCATAAAATTAAATCATAATTCTTTGAAACTTTTCTATAGAAAATGAAACTGCTGCCACATGCAAGGTGATTAAAAAAAAAAAAAAATGTTACATAGAAATATATATAGGATTCTTGTCATTTGACCTGATACAGGAGTAGAATTTGGAAACTTCAGGAATGAATAATAGTTATGCCCCGTACGTGCTCCTCCCAAATATTAATTTCCTTGGCCAGACTTTATAAAAACTGGCCATAATATACTTACGCATAATATACACAATATGCTTTTGTAGTTATTACTATTATTATTTTTAACTTTTATTTAAAGTTTAGGGGTACAAGCACAGGTTTGTTACATAGGTAAACTTGTGTCATGGGGGTTTGTTGTACAGATTATTGCATCACCCAAGTATTAAGCCTAGTACCCATTAGTTATTTTCCTCATCCTTTCTCTCCTCCCACCCTCCACCTTCAGAAAGGCTCCATTGTGTAATTATAAAGTATTTTATGTCCATCGTAGATAATTTGGAAAATGCAAACAAGCATACAAAATACAATAAAAATCACTCGAAATCCTAAACCACTGCCAAAAGAAAATTAATGATGTCTTTATACTCTTTTTTCTACATGTCCAAGAACTTTAACTTAACTAGAATCACACAATATAGGTTATTTTTAACCAGATTTTTTTCTCATTGATCAACATTTTGCATATTTTCCCCTTTTTCTCCTGCTGCATAATCTTTAGTGGTTGCATAGTGTTGCATCAGAATAGTGTATTTGCAAATCTTGCAATTTGGGATCGTTGTATTGTTTCCAATTTTTCACCCTTTTAAGGTTGTGATGAACATACCTGCATATAAATCTTTGCATAGATTCCTGCCTGTTAATCCTTAAAAGTTTATTTCTTAATTCTTAAGATTTTTGCTAGTTATTTTCTTATTTTTATTTTTTAACATTTATTCTTCAGAAAAAGTATGACAATTTACCCTCCTAGCGGAGGTAGATGAGCTTGTTTATCACCTTGGAGATTGGTTGCTAAAATGTTCAAGTTTAGGGCACTGATAAGTAGCTGAAATGCAAACAGTTTTAATTGCAGTCTGAAAGGAGATCTATTAAGTTCAAATAACCAGGCAGGATGGTTGCCAAATTGACTTTCTATTTTGAAAACCAAGGATTAACTCTGGTTTCTTACTCATGTAGAGAGTTTTTCTATCTTTGCATAATAAATGCCCTGGAAGGTAATTCTTTTGAAGCCTTTTTTTTTTTTTTTTTTTTTAGACAGAGTCTCGCTCCGTTGCCCAGACTGGAGTGCAATGGCGTAATCTTGGCCCACTGCAATCTCTGTCTCCCAGGTTCAAGTGATTCTCCTGCCTCAGCCTCCCGAGTAGCTAGGATTACAGGTGCACGCCACCACGCCCAGCTAATTTTTGTATTTTTAGTAGAGATGGGGTTTCACCATGTTGGCCAGGATGGTCTCTATCTCTTGACCTTGTGCTCCACCCGCCTCAGTGGGATTACAGGCGTGAGGCACTGCACCCAACCTGAAGCCAATTTTTTATTCAGAAACTTAAGCCAGTCCTAGGTTGAAGCACACAGAAGCACACCATCAAACTACAGAAGAGATAATGTTGGCTGAAAGGTTTTGAGAGTAGGAATAACTAAGCATAGAATACCTTTAATCTGGCTTCCATGAGCAATTTGACCTAGAGATATACCAGGTCCCCATTCTCTGTTGGGATTAAATGCACCTCCATACCCCTGCATGAACTGGCTAAATGAACTGGCTCACTGTTTGAAAAGTTGCCTATCCAAATGTTTTTGGATTCATATGAGCTGATATAAGAAAAGTATTTTGGGCAATGCTATCTTTCTATGTTCTTTCTCATTGGGTCAGTTTAGCAAATGTATACCTTGCATCTCTCATCTGAAAGGTGCAATACTAGATACAAATAAATATGATAGTACAAGGCATGCTCCTTACCATTCAGAAGTTCACACAAAGTTGTAAAAATGTATGTGGCAAAATATAGATGATTGTAAAATTGATCACATAGAAAGAGGGGTCATGCTTCAATTGGTGGTGATTTTAGGGGGTGCAGGGACCATCATTGATCTAAATGAAGTGCATGGGAAAAATTATAGTAAAAAAAGCATACTTTTCTATTAAGACGTCCTGTTATGTTTTTACATATAACAATGCTATGTTATATGTAACATATATATATAACATATACAATGCTATGTTATATGTAAAACATACTTTTTGTGTGGAGTTGCATATTCCAGGCCAAAAGTAGAAAGGGGATCTTTTTAAATAATTGATGCTTAGGGATTGTATAAATTTCTGGGGTACCTGGGATATTTGATACATGCGTAAAACATGTAATAATCAAGTCAGGGTAATTAGGATATTCATTACCTCAAACATGTATCATTTCTTTGTGTTGGGAACATTCTGAATGTTCTTTTCTAGATATTTTGAAATATACAATGAATTGTGATTAACTATAGTCATCCTGCTGGTGCTATTGAACACTAGAATTTATTCCTTCTATTTAACTGTAGTTTAATATGCATGAAACAACTTCTCTTCATCCCCTGCCCCTTACCCTTCCCAGCCTCTAATAACCACTATTCTAGTCTCTACCTTAAAAAAGAATATCTTTAAGATGCAAGGAACTATCTAATTAGAATCTAGAAAATGGAATAAAAATGTGCTTTATCTTAATGGCTTATGGGGACTGGAACTGGATGCTTTGAACTTCATATCTTTTATGAGTCTGGTTAAGTGTTATGACTTCCTTCTGACTGGGTCACAGGTCAGAGATAATGACCTGACAACAATGTACAGAAGTCTATGTGTTCAAAGATTCAACATCACACAGCGTGAAATAAGAGACCAACTGTTTGCTGCTCTAATCCTTTTGTCCTAACTTTCTGCTTCCTATGTATAAATAAGAAGTTCTTATTTCATGTTGAATTTAATGGTTGTATAATATTGGTTCAAGTTTTTTTTAAAGTTAAACTTTGAGATACTCTAATATTATAAATGTTCTGTTTACAAGTATAGTTTTTAATAGGAAACAAATCTGAAAGATTACAAAAGTAAAGTAGGATATAAAAATGATCTTAGACTGAAAAGTAGCATGACATTATTTTGGCTCCAAAATCTACGTGGTGAATAGTTTCTACAGTTTTTATTTCTACAGTATTTATTACACTTTTACTGGCTTAACTTTATTAAAATGAACAAAATGTGGGATTGTGAAAATAAACATCTTACATTCAATACAAATCAGAAGTATAACAATAAGAGGAGATAGGGGATAATGAGTGCTTGTTTTGTTTTTCTGTAAACTTCATGTGGAAGTAAAGAGACAAGCTATAAATTCAACTCTTATCATATGCTGACTTTCTGATTCTTCTATCATTGGAATATAGTAAGAATCCTTCAACAATCAGTATATTTAAAATCTCTGTCTCAACAAATGTCCCAAAGGACTAGTTAAATACCCTTAGTCTTTACTTCAGTTTGAGGCTTGCAAAGCTAATAATTCTTGATACATACATTGTAGGATGAATTAATTGATGAAAAGTGAATGGAACTGTCCTTAGGAAGTACTTAGTTCGGGCTTTACCATCCTGAAAAGAAAACTGCTCTTCTGGTTCCCATGCACAACTTTGTTATTCTTGGACCGGAGACCAGAAGAAGCTTCCAGTCACCTAAGAGTGAACAATTATACCCTCTTATGTGTTAGACATGATACAATGTACTAAAGATACAAAGATAAATAATGCAGATTAATATGGGAAATGCTATGCTAAGAATACACAAATAATGCCTTAGAAGGTACAGCTAGCTATGTCTGGAGGAGAGGAGAGGGAGAAAGGCTGAGAAGGCAATGCTAAAACTGAGTCTTTAAAGGATGCATAGGAAGGATTTACCAAGCAATAAGGCAGGGCAGAACTTTCCAGGCATGTAGTAAATGCCCAAATATATTGGTAAAGATCCAGGGGCAGAACCTCATGAAAAAAGTAAAGGAATGCAGGTAGTCAAAGAAAGGAGGGTCATAAACTATAAGCTATTGGAGTGCCATGGATGGAGCTACTGTTTTTCTAGAGGGCTCAGAAGATTCAAGGAGGAGGTGGCATTTGTTCTGATCTTAAAGATATAGTGAGTTTGACAGGTGGAAGAGGGAAATTAAGTCATTCTAGTAGAGAAAGCTGTGCAGAAAAGCAAATAAGCATGAGAGTGCATAACCACATTCTCTTTCCTGTTTACATCCTCATACTGGAGACCTCATCCAGTCCTCTGGTGTCAAATACTGTTTATGTGGCCATCTCCTTAATTTAGGTCTCCAGCACTGAGTTCTCCCCTAAGCCACCCATCTGTGCCTTCAGATGTTCGTCTGGCCCCTCCACTTAGAGGTCTTATGGGCTTGTCAAGTGTTATATGTTCAAAACTGAGTTCTCATTTTTGTTCCTTTTCCAAGCCTATTATTCTCCCAATCTTCTATCTCAGTTACCAGTAGCACCATTTAACCAGCTGTTCAAGCAAAAAACCTAGGAATTGTCCTTGATTAGTCTTTCCTCCAATCTTCACATAGAATCTCTCAATGAGCCCTCCTGGAATCTCTCAATGAGCCCTCCGATTCTCCTGAAAAGCACATCTCAGATCTGAACACTTGAATCCATCTCCTGAGTCCAGGGACCAGCGCTGCCTTTTCCTTCTATCTGGTCTCCCTGTTTCTCCTTAGCTTCTCTACTACCCATGCTCCACTTCATATCCAGAGCTTTCTTTTTAAAATATTAGTCAGATCATGCTACCATTTGCTTTAGTCTCTTCAATGGCTTTTCCTTGTTTCTAGAATTATATCCTGGCCAAATCATCTAACCCCCATGCAGCTCTCCAATCTTGCTTCTAATCTTAACCTATGCCACCTGCTCCAGCTCCCAACATATGTGAGGTCTTCCCCATCCAATGCTGTTGCACCCTCTTCCCAATGTACTGCCCTTCATCTCTTCCCATGGGTGTTTCACTCTCATCTACCAGGTTTTCAAACAAATGTCATGTCATCCAAATGTCCTATTTAAGACATTTAAAAGATACCTTCTACTAATTCTACTCAAATTTTTCTAAACCATCACTCTACTTATCCCTTTCTTAGAGGTTAATACAACATGTAATATTCCATTCATTCATTCATTTACTATCTGTCTCCCTTTCTAGAAAGTCTCAGTTCCACAAGGCAGAGGCTTCATTTCTTTTTAAGTACCAGTATCATGTGCTCAACAAATACTTGTTGAACAAATGAATGTCTAAGTCCCAAAGTCAATAAGGGTTTAATAGTATAGGTAAGGGTTAATAGAATCAAATACACAGAGACATCAAGTAAAATCATGATGGAAAAGGATATTTGATCTGATCCTTTGGAACTCACTAGTGAGAGCAGTGACTTTGGAGTGGAGCACAGAGGTAGGAATACCATGGGTGAGGAGTGAAATAGAAGATGTGCACATGGGAGAAAGCAAGTATGCTAAGATGCCTGCCCAAAGAGGAACAATGAAATGTATGATGCTACAATCTTGGGGTTCTAAAGAATTTATGAATTATTGTAATGGGATAAAATTATGTTTAATTCCATGTGAGAAGGAAGCAGCAAAGAGCGAGAAGCTGAAGGTACAGGGGAGAGGAGGAGATAGATGAAGAGGGGGGCTATGAAGAAGGTGGAATTGGGAATGGGATCTGCGGCCCAGGTGAGGCATTAGTCTTGAACAGAAGGAAGAATACCTCTTCTTCTGATGGGCTGAACATTAAGAAAGGTATCTTGTAGAGCTTCTATTTGCTCTGATGAAAGTGAGGAAATAGCAGCAGGTATGGAGCTGAACATAGTGAACAGGTTTTAGCATATCACTATGAGAAATTGAGAGGCATTGTCCAGGAATTCATAAATGGAATGCTTATTGTCATTGAAGATTCAATTGAAACCATAAATTTAGTACTAGTTCCTACAATTATGTCATCAATCAAATGGTTATTAAGTACATGCTATGTTTTAGACACTTTAGCTGAATATATCACAATTCTTGCAGCCTAGTGTGAGAGAAGAAAAGTATATTAATTAGCAAAGCTTTGTGATGAGAGATGCACTAGGGAAATAGCATTATATAACTGGAGACCAGAGGATGATGGGAAATGGGAGGGTAGGTTCTGGTCACAGAGTCTATTGCTATTATTCAGGATTTCCCAGTTGGAACTGTTTTCAATGATAATAGAATTCTGGAGGAAGAGAAAGTTCCCTAGAATGGAGGAAGTCATCGAATTATAAGAAAAACAGTTTGGAAGGCATTCAGACAGATGCTGAAGTTGTCTAGGAAGGTTGGAAGGGCATTCAGACAGGCCGAAGTTGCCTGTGTTTGAGAAGACTGTGACTAAAGTATCTGAATTCTTGATGAAAATTTGGGAGTGACTTGGAAATTTACACATGCCAATGAAAACAACAGGTAGAGGGTGATATATCCATGTGGTGTTAACACCAAAGGGAGAAAGAATTCTACATATCACAATGGCCTGAAATAGGCAGTTAACAATGAGGAAAATGCCCAAGCTATTCCCCAGCCAAATGGCACATAGGGTATCAGAATATGAGTATCCTTCACTCCAGAGAATTTCAGCAAAAACAAGGAAATAGTTTTCTGAAGGTTGAAGATGTAGGGAGTTTTACATATGATGACACAGGGGTTCCAGAGGGCTCAGTAGAAAGCACTGAAAAGGATTAGATCGAGAGAGAGAGCGAGCGAGAGGGGGAGAGAGAGAGAGAGCACACTTATACTATAGCAATGCCTGAAGGTACCAGAGAGTCAAAGATGGAAATAATTAGTCTTGAGATTGCAGAAAGTTCCAGGTATAACATACATCGAGGGCCTGCACAGGACAGTGTATCAAATGATCAAGTGGTGTCACAAATCTGAGGATGCCAGCAACCCGGGGTTACTCTGCTTGTGGTCAAGGGATTGTCTGCAAAAGAGCCACTGACTTTCTCCAAGGCCAATGCTGGGAGTAAGGAAATATTATTGGTCTGTTTTAACCCAGAGAAAAATGCTCTTTGATTTCATATATGTTCTTTTAAAAAAATTTGTTTTGAAGTAGCTTAATTTTTTTCTGATTATAAAAGAAATATGATTCATTGCAAAAATAAGGTGATGCAGAAAAGAATAAGATAAAGCTTGTTTATAATTCCCAGATGGAGATGACATAATCATTGCTAACATTTCCGTGTCTGTCATTAATAGAATTCCCTGGCATTTATCAGTTAGGACTCTAGAACACTCCTTGTCAATCAATGTTTCCTCTCTCTCCTGCACCCACCCTCTCTGTCACGCTCCATCTTGGGTGCTGCTGCCTTTCTAGCTTTATCTCTGTTCTCTCTAAATCCAGAGCTCTGTCATATCTGGAGTGGATATCACTGCACATTGGGCTTATTTAGTTATTCATTAAACATTGAACAGATGTTGCTCTTGTGGCTGCAGAGTTGCTTTGTTTGTGGCGATGGTGCTTGGGATGCTTCTTTTGATTCTCCCAGAAATCAGAGACCATGTTGGCAAGTCAGGAAACCACTTAGATTTTCCTATTCACCTCTGTCTCAGAAGAGGAAATGCCACCTTGGGGGTAGGGCTAGCCCAGCTTCTAGAATAGACCCCCTGCTGCCAGTCACTCACTATGTACCATTGAGGTACTCCCCTTCAAGAGCCAGTCTCTTGACCCAGGCACAACATGGCAGGCCAGAGTGGTGGAAAGGGCCTCTGTCAAATAAACATTCATTGTCTCATCCCACTGGGAAATCCTGAATAAGGGTTTCAGCTCCCTGAAAACAGCTCATACCTACTTCTGGTTTTCTCATTTTGCTTACATTTCTGGAAAAGGGAAGTAAAACAGGCCTACTATTAACATTGCTTTCACCTTTTTGCACTTGATAAGCCTGACCTTTATTTTACCACATAAGTCAGAAGTACTATATACCACAACCCTGCTAATTTGCTCTTTTCCTCCTTCCTCCCACCTATCTCCTGCCACTTCCCCAGAAGCATAAAGCTTTCAACATCCTGCTGTCCATTAGCATAAATAAGCTAATGCTTTTAAAATAAAAATAGTTTGAATGCTATATTTGTTAAAGACTGCATTACCATAAAAAGATAAAAATATTCTTGAGTAACAGCTAGATCATATACTTTAGAGACAATAACATACTTTTATTGTGGTTCTCTGGAAAGTTGATTATTTTAACCATAGATTAAACCTTAGGTCTCAGCACAAGTTATATTTCCATTCATTGCAGAAATTGTTAAACCTTGCAGTTTCTCAGGGCATCTACCTTCATGTTTTAATTTATTTTTCTGTTGCCAATATATTATAAGCATATCTATGAAACAAAAAAGATGAAGTGCCCTTTAAATTCAATTTTGTAATATGAACCAGTGGATATGGTTATGGCTTTTCCCCTCATTTTTACATATCTGTTGTTAATTTAAATTTTATGTAACATTTATACAATAGATTAAAAAATACTGGGCTATGAAAAAACAGAAGTGGCAAGAAATGGAAATGAGAGATCTTCAGCGTCTAGAAGAACTGAAGAAATTAATGGCTGAACAGTCACTAAAAGACAGAGAAAGGTAAAAGAAAATTTAAAATTGTGTGGAAATGGAGGTGGTGAATGGAGTCTTTTGTAATGAGTTAGAATAAATAATATCAGAGGGAGCATTTTTCTATACTTAATGTATCCTTTCAATATTTATATTCACAAATGAATACAATGATATCTATAATGCATTTTAAATTCTCATATTCATACATTAACCTCCGGTTTTTCATTTTGTTCCTTAGATAGCTTCCTAGTTAAAACCCTCACAGAGGATTTGATAGTATTTGATTACCCACTGTGTGCATAAAATGATACTGGCTGCTGCTGTAACTATCTCTTGACCCAGAAGGAGAAAACCGTTATTCAAATAAGAAGGAAAACCCATTTACTGTGACAGAGGCTGGGGAAGACAGTACAGAATTATACAGTGCTGTGTGGTGTTTATTATAACATACTTAGGGCATGCCCAATACCTGAAAAAAATCTGGAATTTCCTAGAAATATGTAATTTTAGACCTGGAAAGGACATTTGAGATCAAGTAGCCTAGTCTCCTCAGTTTACATGTGAGTACAATAAGAGATTTAAGTTATTTTTTGCAAAGTTACTGTATCAGTTAGGGTCGATTAGGAGATAAAAAACATATAGTAATTTGAACAGGGAAAGTTTAAGAGAAAGAATGATAAACTCTAACAGGAAATCCTTTCTATATAAAGAGATAAATAGCATGCTAAAGAATACCCTTGGACTTAAGGAGGGTTCCCAAGGAAGAACCAAGTTTGGAACTGAGGAGCCCTCTCCATGGTTGGGATTCACACCTTACTGTAGAAGCTATGGTCATGACCCCTCTGAATGGTGAAGTTCTCGGGTGGATTAAGACAGAGCTAGCTCAATAGTCACTAGGCAAACAGGGAACACCCAACTTGGGTGCAGGCAGGCCAAAGCTGGAAGCCAATTATTGAGATGCTTGCAAGGCTCAGTGGAAATCTGACCATAGAAGTACCTTTGAAATTTGATGGGACTGACCATCAGTGCACCATTGGAACTCCATGGACACAGCAACACTTGTGTCCCCTACACGTGCTGCTGGCAGCTGTACAGTATGAACAAGAAGGCATAAACACACGAACCAGGAAGGAAATCCCCTTCCTCTGCAGTGTCCTTCAAGCACCCTCTTCTGACACAGCTTAATATTTTGCCAGTGGCAAGGGACAGATAGAGGGTCCACCTCCATTTTCAGAGAGCAGACAATGAAGGGTGGAGCTGTGAGGCATTACACTGATAACTGGCATAGTTATCTAATTTAGCTAGCTCCTTAGTGATTTTCACAAAAGATAAAGAAGAGAGAGCTCTCATTTCATATCATAAATCACAGTAAATTTCCTTTAAATAGTGATCTTCCCTGATATATTTACCTTAGTCACTCTAAAAAGATTTCCTGGAACTCTATACTTTCTGCTTAATTTCACTCGGAACCTAAAATTGCTATAACAAATAAAACCTATCTTGAAAATTGCCCCTCAGACTTACATATAACTTTGGAAGGCATAACCATTGGATACAATGAGGTTCACTTGTATCTAGGAAGCTTCCTTTGTGACCCATGTGACTGTTATCTCAAACTCTAATCACTGAGGTTGTAGATTGAATCTGGAGTTTCAAATAGACGCTAAGCATTCCTAAGGATTTTCTGTACAAAATGCACATTATTTCCCAGGTAGCTCAGGATTTTAGAGTTTAGTATAATCTATTACTGAGAGAACTGAGAATATAGCAAAGCCAGGGCTAATGGTTAGAAGGTGAAGCCATCAATGAGAACCTAGATTAACAAACACGAACCAAGACCTAAGTGGATAGAGGCCATGGGTCAGAAACAAGGAGGTGGATAAGAATTCCCAAACAGCTAAATACTAAAGGGCAAGGCAAAGGCAGATTGATCAGTCTAAAGCTATCCTAGCAAAATGAAAGAGAGCCACAGAAATTATAAGGAATGGGGAAAACAGAACAGATATGTAGTTCCAGCATTAGGAGACAGGCTTCCACTAAAATTACCCCTCATAGTCAGGGAGCTTCTTTGATTACAGAGTCATTTCAGTTTTTGCTTCCTGTCCCAATAATTATCAAGATTAGCTGATTCAGAACTTCAGTTGAAAAAGAAGAAAAGGAAAGTCAGATTAATCTGCATTACGTAACACAAAAAAATAGGCATATTATAAGATACTAAAAAGAGTACTAAAGACTAGGAGCCCGGAGACCACGGTTTTAGTCTTGACTCTTTGAATTTTATATGACCTTGGGAAAGTCTGTCATTCCACCTCCACAGGCTCTGTTTTGTCCTCTGTAAAACTGAACTGGATAACTTCTGAGGACAGAGTTAATCAACTTTTAAGGGCCTATGATCTGTTTGTTCAACTCTTATGTTAAAATACTGTAGATTCAGATAATTATGAGTCCAATGCTTATTTGCCAATGGAAAATCAGTGAAAAAGGCCTTTAAAATATCAGTATATATAAGAGATATAATTCTCAGGAAACTTTTTATAATATTATAGAAGTATATTCCTCATTTTGTGACTTAGGGAGATAGAGTTCAACATACAAAATTACTGATAGGTTTTGCTTTTGATAGTAACCAGAAGTTGTCTTCTTTCATAACTACATAGCACTAAGAAATTTGGTTGATTGGTTAAAACATTTTTCTGTACTACTGAAATGCAATTCATAAACCTTGTGTTTGATATTTTAACTACGGACACTTTTTTTCCATATCAGCATAAGCTGGCTTGAAGCAGTTTCCAGATCTGTGTTCAGAACACACACACATATCCTTGAGGGTTTGAAAACTTATGTCATTTACTTCCCTTTTCTATTTTTAAATTCTAAGATTATATTTCTTGAAAACAATATTCAGTGGGGCACAGTGGCTCATGCCTGTATCCCAGCACTTTGGGAGGCCGAGGCAGGCGGATCATGAGGTCAGGAGATCGAGACCATCCTGGCTAACACGGTAAAACCCTGTCTCTGCTAAAAAAAAAAAAATACAAAAAAATTAGCTGGGCATGGTGGCGGGCACCTGTAGTCCCAGCTACTCGGGAGGCTGATGCAGGAGAATGGCGTGAACCCAGGAGGCGGAGCTTGCAGTGAGCCAAGATCGCGCCACTGCACTCCAGCCTGGGCGACAGAGCAAGACTCCATCTCAAAAAAAATAAAATAAAATTATATATTAGGTTGAACCACATAAAATTCCATTTTTGTAGGTCAAAATGGTTGAGTATTGGCAATTTCATGTGGTTCAACATTAAAAAAAGACATATAATTGTTTTATTAATTACATTTACCTTCTCAATCTATTAGAATATGTCTTTTGCCCTCTTCATTTTATCGAAATTGTTTTTGCCCAAGTTTCCACTAACCTCCTAATACCCTATTTTTATTTCTCAACATGCCATTGAGATTAAGAGGGAAGGCTCTAGAATTGGTTGACATTAGAATACTGGCTCTATCCTTTATAGCTGTGTGAACTTTGGATGAGTTATTTAACTTCTCTGTGCTTCAGTTTCCTCATCTGTACATTGAGGATATAAACAGTATCTACTTCTTAAGATTGTTGCAAGGATCAAATGATACATTGAATGTAACATATTCACTGCCTGGAACACAGTAAGTATTCATTAAATATAAGTGATTCCTATCAATTGACTTTTACATCATGAAATACTAACGTATTTTTTCTCAAAATATTAAAGCAAGAAGGCCACACTTCAAGCCAGAAAGAGAGCCCTCACCAGAACCTGACCATGCTGGCACCTAGATCTTGGGCTTCTAGCCTCCAGAATAGTGAACAAATAAATTTCTGTTGTTCAAGTCACTCAGGCTAGGGTATTTTGTCATGATGGCCCAAGCTAACTAATACAATGTTATTATATTATTAAATGTATTGTGCTTTTTTAGCCAGGCCTGGTGGCAGTGGTACCTGTAATTCCAGCTACTCAGGAGGTGGAGGCTGAGGCAGGAGAATTGCTTGAACCCGGGAGGCTGGGGTTGCAGTGAGCCGAGATCATGCCATTGCACTCCAGCCTGGATGACAGAGCGAGACTCCATCTCAAAAAAAAAAAAAAAAAGTATTGTGGTTTTTGTTGCTGTTCTTAAAGATTTTATGTAGTACATATATAGGTACATTTTAAATGAATATTTTTAAAATATTCTAAGTAAAATGTAAAAATGAGGACATTATTATAAAAATTAAAGTTAAAGCAAAAGTGCCCTTAACCACTACCCTCATGTAGTCTCTTCTCTAAAAGTCATTGCTTTTATTGTTTTTAAATGCATACACATACATGCTATCTCTTTTGTATGTACCTATATAAAATCAAGTTTAAGAACAGCAACAAAAATCACAATACATTTAACAATATAATACCACTGTATTAGTTACCCTGGGCTGTCATGACAAAATATCATAGACTGGGTGACTTGAACAACAGAAATTTATTTTCTCACTATTCTGGAGGCTAGAAACCCAAGATCAACGTGCCAGCATGGTCAGGTTCTGGTGAGGGGTCTCTTCCTGGCTTGCAGAGTGGGGCCATCTTGCTGTGACTTCACATGGTGAAGAGAGAATCAGCAAGTACTTGAGTGTCTCTTCTTATAAGGGCATGACTCCCACTGTGAGGGCTACATCTCCAAATACTGTCACATTGGGGGTTAGGCCCTCAACATATGAATTTTGAGCAGATACATTCAGTCTATAGCAACCATTTGTGTAAAAAAAGCATTTATGTATGTACAAATCGACTATTTACTACTAACTTATTTATAGGCTGCTACTGGCATATAAGTCCTTTGTGCTAGTTAGGAAAAGGTGCCTCCTCCTGGTGGCAGAGTGCATATTGCTTCTACTACAAGTGGACAAATTAGGAAAAGATTCCCTTCTGAATCACAGCATACAGCTTGACAAGCAGAGGCAAAGCTGGATGTCATACTTCATTTGGATCTCTGGTCATGGATCAGTTTTGTAAAGCACAAACTTCAAAATGATACATGGTATCTCTGCAAATAAACCTACCTAATTCTTTTAAAATAGTATATATTATTCATATTTCTTCTAAAGTGTAGTTCTGTAGCCATCTGGAACTTATTTTAATGAGTGATATGAGCTAAATTGTTCTAAATTGATAGCCAACTATCTAAACACCAATTATTTAATGATTCATCTTTACCCACTGATTTAACGTGCCACCTTTGTTATATAATACATTTCTAATTATACTTTTATATCCATATGGACTCTTGATTAGATTAAAAACTGATCTATGTTTATAGTTCTACATTGATAGCATGCTGTTTTAATTATTCTGTTTTGCTATCTAGTAGAACAAGTGTTCACTCATTATTCTTTTCAAAAATATCTTAGCTATTCTTATGTCAAATTTCACTTAGAAATGTTGTTGATTTTTTTGTGTTGAAATTTTATTAAGGAGAGCTGACACATATACCAAATTTAATCTCCAGCCTGGGGACATGCTTCCAAATAGCTCTACAGTTCTAGACTTCTACTAGATCCTTTAGAAAAGTTCATCTTTTTTTTTTTTTTTTTTTTTTTTTGTTTCTGGTGAGGACAGAAATTATTTTTGAAATAGGTAGAAACTGGTGACCAAGAAGCCAATTATAAGTTTCCTTCAGTAAGCTCTTTGAGAAAAAGTCTCTGAACTAAGGAAGTGACAGTGGGAAGCAGAAGTGCTACAAAAGCTGACAGATGTGTGTGAAGTATTTACATGAGTTAGAGTTGGTGACTCATGTCATCAGGGATGGAGTCTGAAGGAAGACAAAGAATGAAACCCTGAATATTATTGTGCTTTTCCTGGCCTCTTGGGTTGAAAGCTTTAGTTATTTTGTTTTCAGTGTATTTTATTTCCTAACCAATTCATTTGGCTGTAGTTTTTTTTTCCTGTTTATTTTGGCCATATTCTACAAGGTTTGAAATATGTGTTTTTATTACCTAATTTCTAGTAGTTTTCATTTCATTTTTGATGTCACAACAATAAATTGATGGATATTGGGGTGCTTGCCACAGCTAAGTTTCAGTTTCATTGATTGTCTTGTGATGGGCTTCAAATTGGTGAGCAAACTGTATAGCAAAATGTGTAAAAGTTAAAATACTAATCAAAATATGAGTATTAAGTGGAAGATACCTTTAGTTTTTTGGGGTAACAAATGACAGTCTTCAAAATAGACATAAGAACGTATCTTTGTCTTTTTTTTTTTTTTTTTAACCACAATGTTTATTCTTTGTATTATTTTGTTTCTGTAACTCTATGCTGGTGGTTCCTTTCTAGCCATCCCAAAACATTGCCACTTAGTCCTCCAAAGTCTTCTCCCCCTCCCCCCACCCCACCAGGGCTGAAAGCTAAACTGTCTCTCTTTCGCATACAGTGATTGTTCTTTCTTTTCAGCAGGGCACTGACTGCGCTTCCTAACTAACCTTGTTGGGACCAATACTGGTGCCCTGGTCACTGCAGTGTAGAGTTCTCTACAGCTGCAGTGATTCTTTGTTGTATATGTTTATTTTGTTTTCAGGTGATTTTAAACACTTACCCTGTTCCCAGAAACTTTCTTTACTGAATATTCTTTATGTTGGGTAGCGAAAGATTCTACACACAGGGAGGAGTAGAAAGCGAGGATATGTAAGGGTCATATCTCATTCACTGTACATCCTTAGCATCACTGCTTTCTATTATCAGTGACTGTTGCAGAGCAAGCAAGCAGAAATTAGACTGTTCTTCCAAGCACAGGGGCCTTTCTCCTCTCTACATTATGACATTTTGAAAATGCTTATTACAATGTTCAATCTTTAACTTTTCTGAAGTTCAGCTCTCTTGTAGTTAACATAACAATCTTCTTCCTCTGTATTTGCCAATTATTGCTTTAATAAGGATAATTATAATTGTGGCCTTTCATTTACTTATCTCCATTGCTGTTTCTTGTAATTTAATAAATAGCTTGCTTTTCTCAATTTACCTCCTTTGTGCTAATTTTAATGTTTCAAAAATGTTTTAACAATATACTCCAGAAGATAATTTTAAAGATTTCTAAAAGCAGATTTACGTAGCTAAGGAGTTCCTCTAGATACCATTTCATGACCAAAAAAACTGAAGTTGCATACAACCAACAAATGGATGCTACAGGTTCTAAGAACTTTATCAGTCAATGCTCATGTAATACTAGAGCAGCTGTTATTCCATTCTTTGCTACATTAGAATCACTTGGGGAGCTTTTGAAAGTCCTGATGCCCAGGCCAGATCCCAGACCAACTAAATTCATATCTCTGGGGAAAATTCTGATCCCCACATTTTTGGGAAATTCTTAGGGAATTCTAAAGTGCAGCAAAATTTAAGAACCATTGTGCTAGAGTTCTCTCTACACTTTCTGAAATGTGGGCCCAAAGTCATCTACTGGGTTTTTGAGACCATTCCACTTTTTGCAGAAATGCCCATAATTTTACTTTTCCCAGACAGTACCCTCACTGAGCTCAGAGAGGTCATATAGGTGAAACTTACATTCATAGAACAGTTTATGAATTCTAGAAAACCTCTTCAAGTAAAAATTTTGCATGTTATTTTTCTAACAACCCAGTTATGTGTATGTATGTGTGTGTGTGTGTGTGTGTGTTTAGTGGAGAAAACATTGCTTTCCACAGTAAAAAACAAACAAACAAAAAACACTAATTTTAGGTTATTTTTTCCCAAATAACAGCATTTTCCTGTGTTGTAAAACAGTAAACATTTGAAGTTTAAGATGTCAATGACCATTTGGGAAGGAAGAGACTAGAGCCAGCTGCCTTTCTAACACTAAATTGGCCTTGCAAATCTAGTGTGTGTTTTGAGGTGCTTGCCAGCATCGGGGAATTGACAGTTACTGTGTTTTCTAAGTAACAAAGCCAGATGTTTCTCTCTATTTTCCATGTCTTTTCTTAACAATGTGCAAATTTCAACATGTTGTATTGAAAGGCGCTAAGGAAATTTAAAGTGGGTTCACAGTCTAATATTTGAGATCTTTAAAGAGTACGTTTAGTAAAGTGACTTAATCAGAAATTTTTACAAACATTTGTCATGTTTTTGCTTCTCAGCATGAGATTTCTCAAAATTAGTAGGATTGCTCTTGTTCATTAAGTCTCTGTCAACCAAATCCCCATTCCAAGTGGATGTGCCAAATGATATAGTCCAAAGATCACTGTGAACCATTAAACAAATACAGTTCTTAATAGGACTGTTTTGTATTTTATATGTATATTAGAAATGTTTTGCAAATTAGCAGTAACTTAAAAGATGGAAAGAAACCTCATTGGTGGCCAACAGTAATAATAATAATAGTACTTATGACCTGCTCCTCAGTGTAACAAAACAAATTGTGGGAGATGTGTGTGTGTGTTCATAAATTGGGACATGGATACACAGATTATTTGGATATGATTGTAGTAGCTCTCGAATGGAGTTTAGCTAAGCAAGCATGATTGACAGAGAGGATAAGAAATTCAAGGACAAAGCAATATATAGCCATTTTGATGTGAAAATGAGCAAGCAAGCTTGTGCCCGTGGGCAAATGGAACACCAGATGGGCAGAGATGGCACAGCTGAGGGTCATTCAAGAGGTCTTGGATGATGATTTAGCTCCTGATGACTGTACATCAAGTTGACTGTACATATGTGGTTCCTTCCAAACCACAAGCAATTGAAGCATGTCGTTTGCTGAGTAGTTTAGGCTGCTTTTACTTTGTTGTTTACAACTTTGATTTTTGATTTTGGAAATCTTGTTCATTTAAAGAGATACTGGATTTTCATTGTACGCTAAGTTGATCTGTCTGTTGCATTTACTTGTTCGGGTCATAAAATGGAATGTCAGCAAGTACGTGTCTGGTAGAGGCCAGACAACAATCAGAAATGCTTTAGAATATGTTTTTTAAAGTATAAATGAGCGTTATTACATCCCTTTATGCCCACCATTATTTTTGTGTCATATGTATGTGTCAATGAATTGACCACAGATGCTGTAATTCCAAATAGAACATCTAGGTGCTATGATCTTTTTGAGAATAAATTATCTCAAATTCTCCTCTTCAGTAACACAGACTCTTATTTTGGTACATAACTAGTGCTACAGATATTTGAAAGTTTTTGTTGGAGCATTAGGTTGTTTTCTTTCTTTTTTGTATTATTATACTTTAAGTTCTGGGATACATGTGCAGAATGTACAGGTTGGTTATATAGGTATACACGTGCCATGGTAGTTTGCTGCACCCATCAACCCATCATCCACATTAGGTATTTCTCCTAATGCTATCCCTCCTCTAGCCTCCCACCCTGCAACAGTCCCCAGTGTGTGATGTTCCCTTCCCTGTGTCCATGTGTTCTCATTGTTCAACTACTACTTATGAGTGAGAACATGTAGTGTTTGGTTTTCTGTTCCTGTGTTAGTTTGCTGAGAATGATGGTTTCCAGCTTCATCCATGTCCCTGCAAAGGACGTGAACTCATCCTTTTTTATGGCTGCATAGTATTCCATGGTGTTTATGTGCCACATTTTCTTTATCCAGTCTGTCACTGATGGACATTTGGGTTGGTTCCAAGTCTTTGCTATTGTGAACAGTGCCACAATAAACATACATGTGCATGTGTCTTTATAGCAGAATGATTTATAATCCTGGGTATTGGGTATATACCTAGTAATGGAATTGCTGGGTCAAATGGTATTTCTGATTCTAGATCCTTGAGGAATTGCCACACTGTCTTCCACAATGGTTGAACTAATTTACACTCCCACCAACAGTGTAAAAGCATTCCTATTTCTCCATGTCCTGTCCAGCAGCTGTTGTTTCCTGACTTTTTAATGATTGCCATTCTAACTGGCAAGAGACGGTATCTCGTTGTGGTTTTGATTTGCATTTCTCTAATGACCAGAGATGATGAACGTTTTTTCATATGTTTGTTGGCCACATAAATGTCTTCTTTTGAGAAGTGTCTGTTCATATCCTTCGCCCACTTTTTGATGGGCTTGTTTTTTTCTTGTAAATTTGTTTAAGTTCCTTGTAGATTCTGGATATTAGCCCTTTGTCAGATGGAGAGATTGCAAAAATTTTCTCCCATTCTGTAGGTTGCCTGTTCACTCCGATGATAGTTTCTTTTGCTGTGCAGAAACTCTTTATTTTAATTAGATCCCATTTGTCAATTTTGGCTTTTGTTGCCATTGCTTTTGGTGTTTTAGTCATGAAGTCTTTGCCCATGCCTATGTCCTGAATGGTATTGCTGAGGTTTTCTTCTAGGTTTTTTATGGTTTTAGGTATTATATTTAAGTCTTTAATCCATCTTGAGTTAATTTTTGTATAAGGTGTAAGGAAGAGATCCAGTTTCAGTTTTCTGCATATGGCTAGCCAATTTTCCCAACACCACTTATTAAATAGGGAATCATTTCCCCATTGCTTGTTTTTGTCAGATTTGTCAAAGATCAGATGGTTTCAGATGTGTGGCATTATTTCTGAGGCCTCTATTCTGTTCCATTGGTCTATATATCTGTTTTGGTACCAGTACCATGCTGTTTTGGTTACTGTAGTCTTGTAGTATAGTTTGAAGTCAGGTAGTGTGATGCCTCCAGCTTTGTTCTTTTTGCTTAGGATTTTCTTGGCTATATGAGCTCTTTTTTGGTTCTGTGTGAAATTTAAAGTAGTTTTTTTCCAATTCTGTGAAGAAAGTCAATGGTAGCTTGATGGGGATAGCACTGAATCTATAAATTACTTTGGGCAGTATGGCCATTTTGACAATATTGATTATTCCTATCCATGAGCATAGAATGTTTTTCCATTTGTTTGTGTCCTCTCTTATTTACTTGAACAGTGATTTGTAGTTCTCTATGAAGAGGTCCTTCACATCCCTTGTAAGGTGTATTCCTAAGTATTTTATTCTCTTTGAAGCAATTGTGAATGGGAGTTCACTCATGATTTGGCTCTCTGTTTGTCTGTTATTGGTGTATAGGAATGCTTGTGATTTTTGCACATATATTTTGTATCCTGAGACTTTGCTGAATTTGCTTATCAGCTTAAGGAAATTTTGGACTGAGGTGAGGGGGTTTTCTAAATATACAATCATGTCATCTGAAAGCAGAGACAATTTGACTTCATCTCTTCTTGTTCGAATGCCCTTTATTTCTTTCTCTTGCCTGATTGCCCTAGCCAGAACGTCCAATACTGTGGTGAATAGGAGTGGTGACAGAGGGCATTGTTGACTTGTGCCAGTTTTCAAAGGGAATGCTTCCAGCTTTTTCCCATTCAGTATGCTGTTGGCTGTAGGTTTGTCATAAAAAGCTCTTATTATTTTGAGATATGTTCCTTCAGTGCCTAGTTTTTAGCATGAGAGGGTTTTAGCATGAAGGGGTGTTGAATTTTATTGAAGGCCTTTTCAGCATCTATTGAGATAATCACATGATTTTTGTCATTGGTTCTGTTTATGTGATAGATTATATTTATTGATTTGCATATGTTGAACCAGCCTTGCATCCCAGGAATGAAGCCAACTTGATCATGGTGGATAAGTTTTTTGATGTGCTTCTGGATTTGGTTTGCCAGTATTGTATTGAGGTTTTTCACATCAGGGATATTGACCTGAAATTTTCTTTTTTGTTGAGTCTCTGCCAGGTTTTGGTATCAGGATGACACTGGCCTCATAAAATGAGTTAGGGAGGAATCCTTTTTCTGTTGTTTGGAATAGTTTCAGAAGGAATGGTACCAGCTCCTTTTTGTACCTCTGGGAGAATTTGGCTGTGAATCTGTCTGATCTTGGGCTTTTTTTTTTTTTTTTTTTTTGGTTGAAAGGCTATTAACTACTGCCTCAACTTTAGAACTTGTTATTGATCTATTCAGGGATTTGACTTCTCCCTGGTTTAGACTTGGGAGGGTGTATGTGTCCAGGAATTTATTGATTTCTTCTAGATTTTCTAGTTTATTTGCATAGAGTGTTTATAGTATTCTCTGATGGTAGTTTGTTTTTCTGTGGGATCAGTGGTGATATCCCTTTTATCATTTTCTATTGTGTCTATTTGATTCTTCTCTCTTTTATTCTTTATTAGTCTGGTTGGCAGTCTATCTATTTTGTTAATGTTTTCAAAAAAACAGCTCTGGGATTCATTGATTTTTTTTTTGAAGGGTTTTTTGTGTCTCTATCTCCTTCAGGTCTGCTCTGATCTTATTTATTTCTTGTATTCTGCTAGCTTTTGAATTTATTTGTTCTTGCTTCTCTAGTTCTTTTAATTGTGATATTAGGGTGTCAATTTTACATATTTTCTGCTTTCTCCTGTGGGCATTTAGTGCTATAAATTTCCCTGTAAACACTACTTTAGCTGTGTCCCAGAGATTCTGGTACATTGTGTCTTGGTTCTCATTGGTTTCAAAGAACTTTTTTTTTTTTTTTGAGATGGAGTCTTGCTCTGTCACCCAGGCTGGAGTGCAGTGGTGCGATCTCAGCTCACTGCAAGCTCCACCTCCTGGGTTCACGCCATTCTGCTGCCTCAGCCTCCTGAGTACCTGGGACTATGGGTGCCTGCCACCATGCCTGGCTAATGTTTTTTTTGTTTGTTTGTTTTTGTTTTTTTGTATTTTTAGTAGAGACAGGTTTCACCATGTTGGTCAAGATGGTCTCGATCTCCTGACCTCATGATCCACCCACCTCGGCCTCCCGAAGTGCTGTGATTACAGGCGTGAGTCACTGCACCCGGCCTTGAATGAATTTCTTAATCCTGCATTCTAATTTGATTGCACTGTGGTCTGAGAGACTGTTATGATTTCTGTTCTTTTGCATTTGCTGAGGAGTGTTTTACTTCTAACTCAATTTTAGAGTGAGTGCAATGTGATGCTGAGAAGAATGCATATTCTGTTGACTTTGGGTGGAGAGTTCTGTAGATGTCTATTTGGTCTGCTTGATGCAGAGCTGAGTTCAGTCCTCAATATCCTTGTTAATTTTCTCTCATTGTTCTGTCTAATATTGACAGTGGGGTATTAAAGTCTCCCACTATTATTGTGTGGGAGTCTAAGTCTCTTTGTAGGTCTCTAAGAACTTGCTTTATGAATCTGTGTGCTCCTGTATGGGGTGCATATATATTTAGGATAGCTCGCTCTTCTTGTTGCTTCTATACCTTTACCATTATGTAATGCCCTTTTCTGTCTTTTTTGATCTTTGTTGGTTTAAAGTCTGTTTTATCAGAGACTAGGATTGCAACCCCTGCTTTTTTTTTTTTTGCTTTCCATTTGCTTGGTAAATATTCCTCCATCCCTTTATTTTGAGCCTATGTGTGTCTTTGCACATGAGATGGGTCTCTTGAATACAGCACACCAATGGGTCGTGACTTTTTATCCAATTTGCCAATCTGTGTTTTTTAATTGGGGCATTTAGCCCATTTACATTTAAGGTTAATATTGTTATGTGTGAATTTGATCCTGTCATTATGATGCTAGCTAGTTATTTTGCCCATTAGTTGATGCAGTTTCTTCATGGTGTTGATGATCTACAATTTGGTATGTTTTTGCAGTGGCCGGTACTGGTTTTTCTTTCTGTATTTAGTGCTTCCCTCAGGAGCTCTTGTAAGACAGGCCTCATGGTGGCAAAATCTCTCAGCATTTGCTTGTCTGTAAAGGATTTTATTTCTCCTTCACTTATGAAGCTTAGTTTGGCTGGATAGGAAATTCTGAGTTGAAAATCATTTTCTTTTAGAATGTTGAATATTGGCCCTCACTCTCTTCTGGCTTCTAGGGTTTCTGCAGAGATATCCACTGTTAGTCTGATGGGCATCCCTTTGTGGGTAACCCAGCCTTTCTCTCTGGCAGCCTTTACGCCTATATGCAGAGGTAAATGCTTTGCAGCTTCCTCAGCAGTAAAGGATGCTGTGTCCTCCAGTATGTCACCCAGTATTTGTGAGTGATATGGAGGCAATCATTATATACTTTACTGATGTCTTTATTACTAATCTCTTAGGGAGTTTTACTAAGCAGTTTTAAGTAATGAAATACTGACCTTTTGGGCATAAACTTTGCAAAGATTTTATAAAGCTGCAGGGCTAGGTAGGCAGAAACTTATCTGGTATAGGTTAAATGAAGGAAGGAGAATAAAGCCATAGATTGGGAGAAATAAAATGGTAGCTTTTACAATATGCCAGTACCCTGGTGGATACCATAGAACTCCAGGTACTTGAAGTTTATTCTTTTGGGGGACTACCCCTGAAAAAATATATATATATGTATAAAAATATACATTTATGTTTATTTATATCTATACATACATAAATACAGCCATCAGATGATATTAAATAAGAATTAGAAGGTTAGTGAAGGGAGTATGTTTATAATCTGGGGTTATTTTCTTTATATATTCTAACATAAGTTTTACAGTGTCACATAATTTTAAAGCTGGGAGGAATCTTACAATGCATCTAGTCCATCCTCCTTGCATTTACAAAGGTTTTAGCTTACAAGCAACAGAAATCCTTTGTAGTTAAATTTTGTAGTAAAAAGATTTCTGTGGAAAGATTTTTTTTTTTTTTTTTGAGACAAAGTCTCACTCTGTTGCCCCAGGCTGGTGTGCAGTGGCATGATCTCGGCTCACTGCAAGCTCCGCCTCCCAGGTTCCCGCCATTCTCTGGACTCAGCCTCCCAAGTAGCTGGGACTACAGGTGCCCACCACCACGCCTGGCTAATTTTTTTTTTTGTAATTTTAGTAGAGACGGGGTTTCACCGTGGTCTCAATCTCCTGACCTCATGATCTACCCACCTTGGCCTTCCAAAGTGCTGGGATTACAGGCATGAGCCACCATGCCCAGCCGGAAAGATATTTGACTAACCCACAGAAGCATCAGTTAGGCCACAGACCCAAGCTTACCAAACAGTTGGGAATAATGAAATCTGGGAAGACAGAAAAGAATCAGGTTTGGAACCCAACTCCCTTCGGAATTATCCTCTTAAGTTTTAACTATGACTACTGGACACCATGGTGTGCCTCCTCCTCTGTGGTGTCATGACATTGGACATCTCTGCTGGCAACACTGCCTTTGTTCCTGTTCCTGTCGTGCCACCCAGCTCAGGGTCCTAACAGCTCCTCAACAGGCCCTGCTTCTCTGCACCACTGACTTCTAAGTACAGCATCCATGGGGCTGAGCTCAGGTCCCACACTCATGCTCTAACTGCAAAGGAGGCTGGGAAAGCATGCATCAGGCCTCCGCTTACAGTGGGAGTTTCTACAAAGGAGGAAGGGGGCTCAGAAGCCGAGAAAAAAGAAAGAGAACACCTTCTACAGTTCACAGCTTTAGTTGGAAAAATCAACACATAGCCTTCTTTCTATACTTAAAACAGCAAAAAATTTGCTTCCACCTAACACTGTTGTTTTACCTTTTACAACCCAAAATGTACTCACTTCATTCCCAAAGGGAATAAACTTAAAGTCTTATTTGTGACAGCATCCAGCTCCAAATCCAGGATCCCTAGGTCATATCTTTTTGTCCCATCATCCTCTCATCTTGTCATGATCTATCTTGATATTCCATGACCTATGAATGGAATTTTAAAGTTCACTACCAATAACAACACCTCATATAAAATAGTATAGAAAAGGGAGGTGAAGGAAGTGAACAGAAAGTGTGTATGTGTTTGTGTGTGTGTATGCGTGTGTGTGTGTCAGATCAAGGATGAACACCTTTCTGTAAGTGGTCCTTGCTTCTGCAAATGGTCAAGATCATAATTCAGATTTATAATTTCCCTTCTCTACTGTGAATTACATATGCCCTTTGCTTTCAGCCAGCATCTTGACTGATTGCAGTTCTTTACTTAATAGGTTGACTGCTACCTTTTCTGAAGGACTTGATTGCATAGGTTGACTTTTATCCCTGGCATACAATTCCATAAGATGTCCTAGGGATTCTTTGGATTTCATCTGCTTCTCCCTGCCTGTATTAAATTATAGTACTCCTATATCCCCTTGATAGGTCTATTGTTCCAACCAACATTGTAACCTTCTTTTATGTCTGTTTGCTTCATGGTATGACAAACCCCAAAAGGCAAACATTTGCATCAGATCTTAAGTCAATGTAACCATTGTTGTCCTCTGATGGAAGCATTAGAAGTAAAACCAGCAGAGCCTGGAGTCCTGGGGATGGGGAACAGAAATTTTATTAAAGGATCTTTGGGATTAATTGTGAAAAGCACCATTCCCACTTGTATTTAATGGTACAACTATGTGCATATTCTGTCTTTGTGAGAGATGGCACCATATATTGGTCACTAATCAGAGCAAAATCACTTCTTACAAAACAGCATTGAACCTCAGAAAATATTGCTTCCCAGTTCATTCTGTAGCGGAGTCTTCAATTGGCTATCTGTCGTTTTATAAGGACAGCAGCATCCGGGTGATGCGGTGAATGCCTGCGCTCCAGCCTATTGCTCTACTTCTTACACAGTAAATGGACTTCCTTAGGAAGAAACAATGTCCTGTGGGATATTATGGATACACAGTTGGCAAAAAAACAGTGTATAGTGAAAGAAAATCCAATTATTTTTTTCTGTCCTTTCCATGATAAAAGTGTGCAGTAAAATATTGGAACTGGCTAAAATTGGCTGATTCCCCTGGGGTATTATACCATGTTAAGGACTCACAGGTACAGTAGTCGGATTAGCCTTGATAAAAGCAACCTACATGGTTGAGCAGTCCATAGCCCCTGTTCCCATCACTAGGAGCATTTTATCATAAGCCCATTGAGCAAGTGGCAGGTTGCTGGAGAAGAAGACTGATACACACATAATAGGCCATGACTCCCACCTACTTCTTTAAAATCACCTCCATACAATATATGTGCACTCTGGACTAATTCCAACAATTTTTCGGAGACTTATTTTCACAAATCCTCCAATCTTATTCCTTCAATGTCTGTAACCTACTGGCCAAACCATTAGCTACTGCCCACAAAATGTTACTAATCCATCTTTTATTCATCTGTTAAAAACTATTTGTTGAATACTAATATGAGCCAGTCACTAATTCTTTACATCAGGTAAAGTGAACATGGAAATCATCCTATAGAAATTACATTTGCATGGTAAATCTCCCTCCTCAGTCCCCTTTCAGGGACTTCTCTGAGCAGTGCCATCAATCCCAGCACTCAGCTTCTGTCTGGACCAGTGCATGTGTAGATCCAGCTGTAAAACTGGCTCATTTTTTCCTTTCTCCAGAGGGGGTCTTAGGGGCTGTGGGTGTGGGTTGAAGGAGGGATGCTGCTGTGGCAGGAGTGGCATGCTGAGTGGGAGCTGCCTGTCTGTGTAAATTACTTGGGTCTTCAGGCCCATTCCACTTTGGTTTAATGAGTTGGTACTGCTTAGGAACTCCTAGAAGCATCTGGTGGCTCAGATGACACCCAGCTCATTAGAATAGCTGTGAGTCTCATTGTTACCTGGTATCTTAAGATCAGGAGCCAAACTCTTGTTTCTGAAATGGAGGTTAAAAAAATACATACCTCATATGGTTCTTGTGAGGGATAAACACACTAAAACATGGAAAACACTTACTACAATGCCTACCACATGTATCTGCTTGACAAATGATAGTTATCATAATGATCACCAGGGTCCAATAGTGATTAAAGAGCTAGATCTTAAAAGAAAAATTACAACTTGCAAGGACGGCATGATTGTGCTGCAGAACCCTGAAGGTCTCTACTATGTGAGAACCTATAAAGGTTTTGACATGCTCTATAAGACATGCTAGTCACCCAGAATACACCAGGGCACCAGTGAACTCTCTGCATCAAGGCCAAGTGGCATTGCCATCTGCATCATGACCTGGACCAGCTGGACAGCTTTCTCTTGTTCTGACCGGTGTTCATACTGTTAGCTGTTTAGGTCACTCACTAAACTGACTGGAGTGGCATTCACAAATGCTGATTTTGCTACCTTCCAAACCTACAAAGAATCATCTGGCATTATGATTGTCTTTTTTTAATGTGGAGTAAGAAAATCTGTATTAAAATCCCTACCTTACCACTTCCTACCTCTATGACCTTAGTCAAGTTACCAATGTCACTGAACACACCCAAGTGGTTGTTAGCAGAATTAAAGGAAACGATGTATATAAAGCACCCGGAGTACAATACACACTATTATATTCATTTCTCTCGACACCTTCCTCCTTATCTACAATGTTTAGCCAGCTGTCTCTGGGGCTTTGCTATATGGATGTCTCTCTGGCACTTCACATTTTCCATGCCTCAGGTAAAGATATTCATCACTCTCTCCACCCTGTTCTTCCTCCGGCATTCCCTTTTCTGTAAATGACAACAGGATGTACTCACTGCCCAATCAGAAGCCCAAGGTGACTCTTCCCTCTCTTACTCCCCACTCCTACAGCCAAGGGCTTATTAAATTCTGGAAATTTACCTTTTGAATATCGATATCCTTTGCTATCACCCTGATAGGGCCACCATCCTCTCTCACCCTAATTGCAGCCACAACACCTACTTCTTCAGCCTTGCCCCAAAGCAAACACAGCTAGTCATGTCATTCAGATATTGAAAACCCTTCTGTGGTTTTTCTTCACACTTTGAGTAAAGTTCATATGCCTTAATGTTGCCCATGGGATACCCAAAGCTGGACTCTGCTTAGCTCTTTAATCTGTCACTGGACTCCTGCCCCTCCTACTCCTCTCCAGACTGCTGGGCTCTGTCAGTTCCTGGTAGATCCACTGGGTCTTCAGATGGATGTTTCTTCTACTGGGAACATTCCTGTGGCTGACTATATTCATGTGTTCTTCATGTCTCTGCACAAATGTGACTTCCTCAATGAGACCTTCTTTGGCCCCTTGTTGAAGTTAGGTCGTCTTGGTGTATGTTTTCATATGCCTGTTGAGACGAATTTGGACAGAGTCAAGAATTTTGACAGGACATGGAGAGGATAGTTTGTCCCTGTTTCGTAATTTCTGGAGTTTGAGCTTGGAGAACTTGAATGGCTGGGGAGGGGAATAATCTGATGACTTCTTTCATCTGGGCTGAGATGACTAGAAAGCTGGGTGTAGGAAAACCAAACACCGCATGTTCTCACTCATAGGTGGGAACTGAACAATGAGATCACTTGGACTCAGGAAGGGGAACATCACACACCGGGGCCTATCGTGGGGAGGGGGGAGGGGGGAGGGATTGCAATGGGAGTCATACCTGATGTAAATGACGAGTTGATGGGTGCTGACGAGTTGATGGGTGCAGCACAGCAACATGACACAAGTATACATATGTAACAAACCTGCACGTTATGCACATGTACCCTAGAACTTAAAGTATAATAATAATAAAAAATTTAAAAATTAAAAAATTTTAAAAAATTTAAAAAAAAAAAAGAAAGCTGGGTGTAGCTGGGAACTGTCATCTGGAGCCATGCATGGCCTCTCCATGAAGCTTGGCTTCTTCAAAGCATAGTGGCCCCAGAGGAGCCAGACTTCCTTTATAATGCCTCTGAGCTCCAGGAGCTTGTCTTCCAACAAAAAAGGCGGAAGCCTTAAAGCTTTCATGACTTAGTCTTGGAAATCACATAGTGTTGCTTCTATTTTATCCACTGGTCAAAGTAATTATAAGGCCCATCGAGATTCAAGTAGAAGGCATTTAGATCCAAACTCTCAATAGGAGGAGTATCAAATAATTTGTGATCCCATATCAAAACCCACCATAGTGCCCTTTTCCTGTACAATCTTAACACTCATTTTGTATTGTAATTACTTGTTAAATGTTTATCTTCTCCAGTAAACTCCAGTAAATTCTATTGAAGTATAATTTGCATGTGTCTTCACCATCCTACCTTTGTATCTGGCACATTTTAGGTAACCCATCTCAATAAATATTCATTGAGAAGAGGAAAATAACTAGCATAAACCACTACTAGACAAATGGTAGGGCCCTGATTTGTTATAGTTGAATGAACCACACTTGTTTTAGTTCTGGTTAAACTAGAAGAATAAGGAATTGTCTCTTGGTTATTTACGTTTGCCTTTTTGTTCTAAACAAAGGAAAGAGTAACATCCCAAAATTGTCAAGCCTGAGTATTATAGATCATAAATCTTAAAAGTCATCTAGCTCAATGGTTTTAATGTTTAAATCTCTTCCACTTCTCTACTAAGTGTTCCTACATTTCATACATCCTAGGTACATGTCCATCTCCTGATGTTGAACTTGCTATCTTTGAGGGCATTATTTTTTATCTTTTGATAGCTATAGAATTTTTTTCTTTTCCTTTTTTTATTCCTTTTTTTTAATTGTAAGCTCAGATCTGTCTCTGGTACACATTGGTCCTCCTTTTATTGTTTGAGACCATGTGAAACAAATGTAAATCTTTCTCCTAACAAACTTTTAATATTGAGGATATTATATCTTTCTCTTTGCCCATATCTGTCTCCATCCCTATAAGGTCTTTCTTTTATGAGTTCTTTTTGGAGGGAGTATGCTTTCAACTCATTTGCCATTTTAGTGGAGGAGGGTTTAGGAGGAAAATCCTCACTGGCCAGAGGACACCACAGTGATGATGCCCACACGTCGTGGTTCAGGATCACTATGGCATTATTGTTAAAGGATATAAATTATTACAAATAAAGCTTATTGCTTAGGAAGTTATTTGTGTCAATATCTAATATATATTTATTTAAATAAGATAAGTTCGTATCTGAAAGCAAACCCATTGTACTGCACAGATATATTAACATGAGATTGACCTGTCAAGGTAAAGGCCTCAAAGCACAGACAGTGGGTAAGGTGGTTTCACTCGCAGAAGGGAGCAAATAAGACATTGCTCTCCAACTCTGAGTAGATTCTGGACTAACAGACCAAGGTTCCAGTTACCAGTACCTTCATTATGACTCCTTCAATCACGCTGATTGCAAACTAGAAGCAAGCCTCCCTACTTAGAGCAGCTCATGGACTTCTTTAATCTTGGAGGTCTCAGAGGAGTCTCCTGCTCTCTGCTCAGTGGCTTAAGAGTATAGTGCTGCTCAAACCTGTCACACCATCCAAGAGAGCCCCTTTCCTTCACCAAAGTTAAGCTAGGCAGCTAAAAGGACAGCTAACACAAAGATTCAATTGTAAGTTTTCCCTTTTGTTCTCTGGGTTAGTCCATATCTGGCCCTCTGCCTGTTTTTTTGTATTGCCTGCAAGCTAAGAATGTGTTTTTGCATGTTTAAATGGTTGAAAAAAGAAGACAAAAAAGAATTTGTGTTGTGTAGAAATTAAATGAAATTAAAATTTCTGTGTCCATAAGTAAAGTTTTGTTGGAACAGAGCCAAGTTTATTTGTCTCTGGCCGCTTTCGTGTGCTGCAATGACGGAGTTGAATAGATGCCAACAGAGACTCTATGGCCTGCCGGCCTGAAATATTTATTCTTTGGCACCCTTTCCACAAAACGTATGCTAATCCCAGGTCTAGCAGGATGGTGGAAGACGCGGGGAACATTAGTATTGCTGGTTAAAAGCAAAATATTCTTACATACTTGGGTTCTATCTCACCTTTAGAAAAACTGAACGGAAATGAAGGAAAGCTGAGAAAACTTGACATTCTATTAAACCTAAGACACCATTCTCATCTGATTACATTCCTTTCTGCCTATTCACTTCCACAGTGTAACACTCAGAGCCTTATGTATGGTCTGACCCTTCTGCTAAAACAGAGCAAAGTTATAAGCTTCTTTCCCCAGGATACATACATTAATTAATTTTGCCCAAAGTGGGAAAGTGTTTGTGTGTATGTGTATGGAACACTTTAAAAAATTCACTTGGAACAGTGATAATATTTTTCTTTCTCTCCCACCCTTTTCTCTAAATTTTAATTATTGATAAAATTTCAAGCTAAGGAAGAGTTATAAGAATAGTGCAAATAATTTCTACCCAGTTTTACTAATTTTTAATATTTTTCCCAATTTGCTTCATCATTTGTACTCTTTCTCTCTCTCTCTATACACACACACACACACACACACACACACACTTTGTTTTGCCATGCCATTTGAAAGAAAGTTGCAGACATCATGACACTTTATCACTATGTTGACATGAATTAGCCAAGAATAAGGACAATTACCTACTTAACCATGATACCATTGTGATACCTAAGAAAATGAATGGTAATTCCATAATATCTAATAGTACCTAGTCATATTCATATTTCCCCAATTGTCCTAAAAATGTTTTTTATAACCCCTCCCAACTAAGATAATATAACCACATGAGAAAAAAAACTATTTTAACTAACTTGAAAACTCTGGGCCAGGCTTGGTGGCTCACACCTGTAATCCTAGCACTTTAGGAAGCCAAGATGGGTGGATTGCTTACATTCAGGAGTTCCAGAGTGGCCTGGGCAGCATGGTGAAACCCCGTGTCTACAAAAAGTACAAAAACATTAGCCAGGGTTGGTGGCGTATACCTGTAGTTCCAGCTCCTCAGGAGGCTGAGGTGAGAGGGTACTTGAGCCTGGGATGTGGAGGTTGCAATGAGCCAAGATCATAATACTGCACTCCAGCCTGGGTGACAGAGTGAGACCCTGTCCCCCTCACCGGAAAAAAAAAAAGTAACAAATAAAAGAAAACAGTACTCTGTATATATTATTTGGATATATTCTTAGGGAAAAAGTACTGGAAAGAAATCCTAAACTTCACTCATTAGGTTTATTATTAATGGTAACACTGGTATTGAGACTTTGAAATATTTTAAATTTGCAGTAGAATAAAACATATACATTGACATATTAATATTAACAGGACTAGGACTCAGTATAAAAGAAAAATACCAATATTAAATGAAAATTTCAAAACTAATATTAAATATAAAATGAAAATTTTTCTCTCTCTAGAGAGCATCACAGTAAGGGCTAGAAACAATGACACTCCAGTGGCAATAAGTGTACCTAGTATCTAGATATTGATTTCTAGATGTTATTTCCCACCTAAAGGAACCTGGACCAACTGGGAAACAAATGACTGATTCCAGGTCTGGGGCAGGGAAATTATAGGGTGAATTTAGGCTATTTTGTTGTGTCAGCTAATAAATGCTAAAGAAATGATAGATTTGGAAAATAACATTTTTTATTTCCTAATGTAATAATTCAAGATCATCAATGGATGGTGAAACTTTTAGGTAAAGAATTTTTCAGAAAATCAGACATTTACACAGAACCAAATATAACTCTATGAATTACTAAATTAAAAGGGGAAAAATATGCCTTTACAGTGGAGGGAGCTGGCTATCACTACCTTAACCAAGTCTACTGATTTAGTATCACAACAGTGGGGCAACTTGACAGTGTGCCTCATGATGGTATAATATGAAGTACATCACCCTGGTGCCAAAATATTTTACCTGAACCTAATCAATTTCTTAGTCGATGAGTTGGCAAATTTTATTTGAAAAGAGTTAGATCATAATTATTTTAGGCTGCGTGGGCCATCCTGTCTCTGTCACAACTTCTCAGCTCTGTCAATATATAAGCAAATGGGTATGGCTATGTGCCAATAAAACTTTATTTATAAAAATAAGCAGTAGATTGGATTTGGTCCCAGGGTCATAGTGTGTCAACCCCTGTTTAAGACCCAACTTATTGTTTACAGGAAATTCAGGGGAAAGAGGAACCAAAGTAAATAATTGGATATCAAGAGGAAATAATCAGACAAATCAAAAATGAGGAACATCCTACAAGACTTTAAATTAAACAATATTCCTTAAGTACTTCAAAAAACTTAATATTATGGGAAAAAAATTGGGTCTGTTCAGACTAAAATAAACCAGTGAGATGTAAAAACCAATTTCAGGGCATGAACCTAGATAATGATCATCTTTTTATACATGCACCACTAAACTCTGTCTCCCCAGCTCTGTCTTTGTGCAGCTGACTTTTTTTGGACCAGAGAGGAGAATCTTTCAATTATCCTGTCCCTGCCATCACAATGATCTGTGATCACTACTACAATGACTAGTTTGAATGTGTCTCAACCCTCTTGAGCTGCTTTTCAAAGCCTCATGATATAAAATCAATGCCATTTCACCTGAACATTTGATTAAAATCATTAAGAAAGCAAGTTTATGAAGAGAGGCAGAAAAGAGATGCTTATGCTTTAAGCACCAATCTTTAGTTATCATGAGACACAAGTGGAAGATTTATATCATTTGACCCTTTTTATTTTCAAAGAAAAAGAAAAATGTGCTTGTTCCCAATAATGATCTAAGCAGATGACTATATTTTCACTAATAATTGTCATAAAGTGACCTTCATTATTCACCTACAGTTTCTTGAGACTGGACTTGGAGTTAAAATGACAATTTATTACAGAAACTATCATCTAGAAGCACCTAAAGTCTATTATAGAAAGATAATTTAAATAACTTATAAGCTGAAAACTGGTTTTAAATTAATATCAAAGGCTAGATGTGGTGGCTCATGCCTGTAATCCCAGCACTTTGGGAGGCCAAGGTGGGTGGATCATCTGATGTCAGGAGTTTGAGACCAGCCTGGCCAACATGGTGAAACCTGTCTCTACTAAAAATATAAAAATTAGCCAGGGGTGGTGGCGGGTGCCTGTAATCCCAGCTACTCCGGAGTCTGAGGCAGGAGAATCACTTGAACCTGGGAGGCAGAGATTACAGTGAGCCGAGATGGTGCCAGTACCCTCCAGCCTGGGCAGCAGAGTGAGACTTTGTCTCAAAAAATATATATAAATAAAATTAAAATTAAAAAAATAAAGCAATATCAAAATGTCTTCATTAAAACTATAAGAAAATTACTTTCCAATCTTAAAGTATCATACATCTTAGAGTAGATGAATAAAACCAAGTAAAAGCTTTTATAAACCAAGACATCTTTTCTTAATTCATACTTTGCTGCCATGACACTCTTCTGTTCTCCCTATACGTAACTTTCAAGCAGATCCCTTTATGCTTAACTAATCTTTACTGGTCCCAAGGTCCTTGCCTCTGGTTTTTCACTCTTGTTTTGGTCTCCTCCCTTAAAAAGTCATCTTTCTGGGAACAAAGCTGTTTCCGAATCAAGGTTTGTTTGATTTCACTCATCATAACAGAAGTTTTCTCCTGCTTTTGTTCCTTAGGGGAGATGTTCTTGAACTTTACAATAGCTTTTCAGCTCTGTTTGACAAAGAGATACAATTTGTGCTGCTGGTAACATACAAAATCTAACTTAAGATAAATGTAAACTCAGTTCACTGTTTCTGATTTTTTCTATCCTACAAACTATGCTTATAGGATGATAATTCCAAATAATTGTTTCCTACCTGGAAAAAAAGACCCTGAAACCATTACAAGTATTATCTGAAGATATCAGCCAAAACGTCCAATGAAGACCCCAGGCATCATTAGGAAAGAAAGCAAAGGCATGAAATGACATGTGTGTAAAATCATCATGAATTTGCGTTTGGGAAACTTCATGATTCCTGGCATAATTCAGAAAATAATGAATATAACAGCCATGAAGTTGGGCCATTCTTCAATTTCACCTTCAAAGGCGCAGAGTTGATAGACTGGCCTCTAGACTGAGAACACAGTGATACTATTATTTAAAATCCACCAACTTATTTGATTTACACAGTTAATAAGTATTATTGAGTGTCTACTACCTTGGGATACAATGATGGACAAAAATGACACTGTCCCTGTTTTCAAGAACCCGAAAGCCTAATGAGAGATTCAGATATTCCTGGGGAAGGCAAGCACAAAGTGCTATGGACACATATGGAGGTAGCACTTAAACTAGGGGTAGGCGATGCCAGGGATGAGTCAGGTGTTTTCATAGTAGAAGGAAAGGTCCTCCAGAAATAGGAAATGTCCTCCTGCCAAATCTCTATGAGGAACTGAAAGTAATTTAGTAATTTACTATAGTTGAAGCATTTGGAGTAGGTTGGGCAAAGGTTGTGGTGAGAGAAAACATTAAATAGATAAGTAGAGGCCAAATTACAAAATTCCCTGGAAGCCTTAAATATTGTAGAGCTTGAATAAGGTTAATTCTGACTTTTTAAAGTAATTGATTAATTCATTTGAATTAATTGTATTAACCAATTAATGAATGCATTTAGTGATTTTTACCTTTTCTATTTCAACAATATTATAATATATACCCAGAGATTTAGCAAATTCCAGGATACTGAAAGAAACTTGTATAGAAACTATGTCTATCATTAGAGTGGCAATAAAAAATAGGGAAGTAATTACCAGGAGGTTGCACATAAATTGTGCATAGCAAGTTAATACATAAATTGGTTCAAAATGAGACTAGACAAACACAAGGGCCTCATGAAGTATTAGGGGAAGTTGTTTATTAGAGGCTTTCATATGCTCTCCAGCAAAATAACTTCAGTGACTTTATCAGAAGCAGAGTTTTAGACAGGATGTTTCTTTGGTCAAATTTGGTATCATGTGTCTTAGGTATTTATATCTTTATCCCTTAACCGTACACACTCTACTTGGGGTAACCTTAGTAAATAAGATCTTCAGTTAAGCTTAGAACTTTGAAGGATATTAGAAAGCCAGAGTCCATATCTGTTTGGGGGACAACTCAGACATCCCATCTCCCATTGACTATATTTTTGAGTGACTTTTTTGTAATTAGACTCTCTACCTTCAAATTCAGCTTCTGTAGGATCATTGATTAAAATGTTGATTAAAAACAACTTTAGGAGAAAGAAAACCTTTAGATAATTTTCTCTTACTGAATTCTTCTACAGTTCTTTAGATGAAGTGCTGTAAGTTGAATCTCTCCTGACTTACTGTGAGTGGAAACAGAGAACAAAGACTTCTCTGTATAAAATTCCCAATCATTCTCCATGATCACTTTCAGTTCCCCATTAGCCTTATCATTGCCACATAAAGAGTCTTACTTTCTTTAGATTTTCCTGAATCCATTTTCTGATCTTTTAATAATGTCTGCTAACCTCCTGAATTCCCTCTTAAGGACTCAAGTATTGATTCTAAGACAGTTAATGATCTCACCTTCTAGTGTTTTAGTAGACACTAAGCTGGGCTTAAATTACAGATATTTTAATTTAAAGTTAGTCAATCAGAAGTAACTGCCCAGCTACTATCTGGTACATACAGATACGAACACACAAACCCAAACACGCAGATATTAACACAAAGACACACAAGTGCAGAGTAGGGTATAGGAGACAATGCAGGTAAAAGAGCAGGGACTTTAAGCAGAGAAAAAGTAGATGTAAAATTTATATGAAAGAATTCCTGAAGATTTTTAAAAGGAGGGCCAGTGTGAACGTTATTCAGGTAAGTTATTTGATACAGGTCGTGCTTCCACAGGCCTTGGCTTGCGACATGTTGGACCATATGGAAAGGAAAGCAGATTGGGGGAAGTGAGAAAGTTTTAAGTTAAGATGGGAAATTTGACCCATGGTGTACTTTTGCACTTTCCATCAAAAGTACATGCATTATTCCCTAAGTGAGCTGGGTTCACAGCAAATAATGCACTAGTACGTATTTAACAACTGGCTGGGGGTTGGAGGAGAGAGTTGGTTAAATCCTGATTTGCAGCACGTGCTGATTTCTGTGGTGTAAATATCCCACTGTAACCTATTTCAATTTACCAACTTGATATTACTGAACACGGAGATGGGAAGAGATGTGCAGTGGCACACTCTCATCTATTGTTTCCGCCATACAGATTTAGTAGATTTAAATTATCTCAAGAGCATAGATAATAGTAAAACATAGTAAAATAATTAAAAAGTGGTGAGTTTTTAGTATTTGTTACCTTTGTTTTTAATATAATTGATTTGATTGTAAATTTACATAATTTAATAATGCTCGTGTTTAACGACTAGCTTGCAAAGGTCCCAAAATGTAACAATTGGCTCACTCCCTCCAGCTAGTATGAAGCGGCTCTGGCATATGACTGATGGAAGAAATCATGTGAGTAAGTCCCATAAGGAGCTAAGTGTGATTCCCTATGGGTTGCTCTGGGATTTCCCGTGTTACAGACCTGACGTGCTATATCTGCTGTGCTGCCTCCCCTGATAAACTTTTCCAAAATTCAGAAGTGACATCCTAAGCCTTCTGCACCCACTGGCCACTCTGCACTTGTCCTGGCTTGTATGATCAGTTTGAAGAAAAGTGGGAGGATCCTAAACACTTTGAAGTCTTGAGTAGAGGAATAAAGGAGATGAGTGTGGAGGTAGTATTTCTATCTTGTCTTGTTGCAGGTTGCTTTGGAAGCAGCATAACCATAGAAAACTCCCAGAATGTGCTGTCCATGCTCTTTTAAAAATGATTTCCTCAGTGGTATATGACCAGAAAGGGAGGCTCTGAGCTAGGGACAATGGGTACTCTCAAGAACGGAGCAAAGATTTTTGACAGGAGTCTTAATGATTCCACAAAGAGGGAGGGGGAGTATTACTGTAAATTTTTAGCAAAAGGCAAAACTTCACAGGGAACAAGAACAAACAAAATTACTTGGGGGTAAATGAATGTTAAATGATGATGAATTCCCAAATATATGACTGGAGAATTCATATGTTTAGTGTAGAAATTAGGACCGTAAACTTAAAGGCCGGATGTTGGATATGACTTCATATGAAATTGTCAAATGTAAGAGGCACGTCATAAGACAATAATATAAGCCAATAAATATATGGGGGAAAATGGAAAAGAGCAGGGGCAATGGACTGTGAGAGTGTGGAGAGAGTGGGAAAAGCGTAAGGCACACACCTCAAATACAGAGAATAAGCCAATAAAGCCAGTGAACTGGAAATATCTTTCAAGAACAAAGAACAGATAATTTCTCCAATGTAGGTCCACACCTAGGCATTGATGGCTAGAAGCTGGAGTAGGGAGGGTATCAGACGGACCCATGACCAGCATGGAGTGAATTGATCCCAGCGAGACAAGCAGAGACTGTAGCACATGCAGACCTATCAAAGTGGGCTTAGGAGTAACCAGCAGGTTATGGGGCATGCACAATTATCTGGGGCTTGTGGCAGGAACCAAAAAAGTGTGGATGGGCAGATGGGGGATGGGATGCTGGAAAGAGAATAACATAATAGTCAGAGGAGTTCAAGCACATGGGACCATTCAAAATAAAAAATTAAGTGAACTGTGGACCAGGCATTTCAATGTATTTCCTGTACAGGGCAGAAATAGCAAAGCATAAAGCAATATCCAAGGGGCTGGTCACTACAACAATTTTCTATCTCATTGTTGCTGAGTTTTCTATAGTTCCCATGCAATTGACACCATTCCCAGGAAGGTAGTGGTTTCCAAATTTCAGAGAGCAAAAGTGTCACCTGGTGGGTAATATGAAAATGCAAATTCCAGAACCCTATCTCCAGAGAGCCTAGGGCAGGCCCAGGAATCTGCATTTTAAAAATAGGCATCCTTCAAGATTCCTTGAAGATTTCTCACCGCTTTCTGAGAAATATAGCAGTATAATTAATCCAGGGCCCCTGCTGGTGAGAGAGGTCTAGAAACACCCTGTTAAACAGGCGCAGAGTTTCAGTAGTTCCATCTGGTGAGCAAATGCTGACACCTGTGGAGGCAAATTCATGGCCCAACTGTGACAATTAACTTGTTACAATTGCTTGGAAATATCTACTCCTTTTACCTTGACTTGCCTTTGATTTTTAATGTTGTTGTTTTACCTGTGTTTAATACTAAATATCAGTTCAAATCTTGCTTGGAAAGAGGTGAGTAGAAATTTTTATTAAATTTTTTAAAAATTGGCAACACCCTTCCTCATTTAATCAGAAGTGGAGAAAGTAAATGATGCTGTTTAAATATTAGTTGAGTAATAAATTATTTTTATACTAAATGTCATGATAATGTATCAGAGAATACTTTTTAAACTGTACATTTTTATGCAAATGGATGATTTAAAAAATATAAGGTACTTCATATACACCTAATAAGCATGTGTCTTTATCTGTTGTATACCTATAAAACCTTATATACTCCAATGTTCTTGCAATTATAATTGCAATTTTATCAGTTGAACAGGGAAAGTCCAAAAGTTTCCATCAACTACACCTAGAGAAGAACGCATCACTTTGTCAAAATATTGTGGTTTTTTTTTATTCTTTGTAGCTCTTCCAAATCCCACAAACAAAGAAAGGATTATCATTACTATCTGAGCATGTGTGGGCTTGAATGTGCTAAACGTTTCTAGAGGAGCAAGTCTTTTTGATGCTTAAAAAAAATACCGTGAGCTTTCGGTGCACACTAATCAGGGTATTACTCCACAAGCCATACCCTCCTAGGACTTCCATAGCTGATGTTATGTTGGACCAGTCTCAGAATAGAATCTTGCTGTGGTCCATGAGTGACAGTTGTCTTGTTTGCAGAAAGGTTTGTCTCTGTTCACAATTATGCCAATTTCTGCATCAACACTTTTATGCATAAAATTGGGGCGGTGCAAACAAAACATTCTGCTTGAATTGAAGAAAGCATGTAAGAGAGAAATGTTGATTGTGCCTGGCTAAACTGATACAATTATTTTCAAAGCCTAGAATCCAGGCACAAGATAGATTTGTTGATGTGACAGTCTTCAGGGAAACCAGAGACATGATATCAGAAAGATGTATATTCAAAAGGAGGCCTTAAGGAATATTCTTGTCTCTTGAAATAATAGAGAATCTGGCAGAGAGGAGTTGTGACATCTGGGAAAGGATAATAAAGATTAAAATTTAGAGTCACTTGGAGAGAAAATGTGAGTTGCCTTTCATATATTGACAGGGTTGGCAATATCTCTAAGAAATTATAATCTTTTGGACATAAGCTTATTGCTTTTAGAGAAAATAAAATAGCCTTTTTTTTTTTTCTATTTAGACCATGGGATTGCCAAGCAGCTTAGGTCAGAGCAAATAAACCTATCTTTAATGGGCAATATTGATAGCCCTTTTGTCAGCTTAACTTGGACTAAGTGGAATTTTCCCTTGGGTTGACTGTTTGGGGGTCATGGTTAGGCCCCATGAGAGAGCCAGGTCTGTTTATTTCCTGACCTCTATTACTGTGAAGTTCTCATGAAGGGACAGAGCTCTTTTTCCTAAGGAGCCTCTCCTGCTACTGCTTTACTTTCTACGTAGAATGTGAACAAAGAGACACAACCACTTCTTGGTGTCCTTTGTTAGCTGTGTCTAGATGGCCAACCCTTGGCCATTGTAATCTTTATTAAAATAAAATTTCATAAACGTTAGCTATCTGTTTTTCCTACACCATGATTTGCTTAGTAAACCCTGTCCTACTTCTCATTCAGCCTGTCTACCCTTCCCCAGATGCCTTCCAAGTTTTTGATTTAATTATAATCCAGACATCCGACTAAAGTTTACAAATCGTGAGTTGTTGGAAGCCTGTTTTATTCTCTGGCCCACGACCCTCCTCTAGGAATTTCTGTTTCCTTTGAGAGAGCTATCCAAAGAGAGACCCATATGGACATCTCTAGCTTAATGTAGGAAAGGAAAAGACAAGGTTTCTTGAGGTTTATTTCTGTCCATACTTGAATAAAGCTAGTGAGAGGATATATACATGTTTACTTTAAAAGAGGGGGCTATCAGTGATCTATGTGTTGTTTGTAAATTCATCTGAATCTCTGTCCAGTTTATTGCTTTATCTTTTCCAGTAAAGTTGGTTCCCTATTAATTTAATTAATTGTACTATTTTTGACTTTATTGTCTGAGTGCTGGAAAAAGCCACACATCTCTCTCTTTGCCTTTCTTGAACATAAGCTTTAGCATCTCACCTGAAAAAAATTACAGCGTAAGTAACAGAGTTCCCCAAGTAGGCACTGGAGATGGGCTTTCCTCCCAAAATCCAAACACCAGGGTTCACTTGGTGGGACTCTAGGGTGAACTGCTTTGTAGAGTTGTCTGTCTCCAAAGAAAAAAAGGAACAGTGATTCCGGAGCTCAATTCCAAAAGCTGAATTCTGAGACAAAAAGGAAACTGCTAAGGTAGGTGTGACTTGGCAGAGTCACCAAAGAAGTTAGTTGAAACTCTATACCCAGAGGAAATCAGCATTTGAGAGCGCCAAGGGGAAAAAGCACTAGAAAAAGTCACGCCCAATACATAAATATATTTTATCATTTGTTTTTCTAAAGCATGTTTAAAATGCCTAGCCAAAAACTTAAACTAATGAAAATATTTTACTGGGGGGATTAGAAGGGTTACTTTAAAAATGGAAGAAAAAACCTGGAAGGTGTTTGTAAAAGTAACTGTTCTGCTCCACTGACTTTCTTTTTTAACCTCAAATGTTAGAGGCTGTTTGTGAAGCCTCTTCGCTGATCATTTCCTAAGCGGAAAGAAAATCAGGGTTTTACTTCTTTGCTGTGGGCAGCTGAATCGCTACAAAAATCTTTGGTCCTTTTGATGTTTGCTTTCTACAGAAGTTCTGAGAGATCTGGGAAGGAAGAAAGAAAATGTAATGGGGATTTTTTCAAACAGCATTAGAGAAGCCATGTTTTATTAATCGTATTTACTTAAATCGTTTGTTTGAGGGAGAAGACTGTGGTTTCTTTTGTGGTCTCAGTGTCCTCTCGGTTCAGCAGTGCTGCTAAAGAAGGGAACCCAGTCCCATCATCACAATCATACAGATATCTATCTCTGGAAAAACGAGGACCAATTAAAATCAGTTCTCGCAATAAGTAGCTGAAGTTAAAAATAGAACTATACTGAAATATTCGATAACACAGTGGTATATTTTATTAGCATGTTTTTTAAAAGTTCAATACTAAAGCAATGCCTCTTGCAGTATTTGTGATTCTGAAAACACATTTATGAAAATTTTGGGCATCAGAAATTATATGTGTCTTATGATAATTTTTCAGCTGAAAGAAACCTCTCCAATAAAAGTAATCACCCATGCTTATCATTTTCTTACTTTTAAAGGCATCTTTTCCTTTACAAACAAAATTGGCATAAGAATTTAAAGAAGGCCGGGCGCGGTGGCTCACGCCTGTAATCCCAGCACTTTGGGAGGCCGAGGCGGGCGGATCACAAGGTCAGGAGATTGAGACCACAGTGAAACCCCGTCTCTACTAAAAATACAAAAAATTAGCCGGGCGCGGTGGCGGGCGCCTGTAGTCCCAGCTACTCAGGAGGCTGAGGCAGGAGAATGGTGTGAACCCAGGAGGCGGAGCTTGCAGTGAGCCGAGATCGCGCCACTGCACTCCAGCCTGGGCGACAGCGTGAGACTCCGTCTCAAACAAAAAAAAAAAAAAAAAAAGAATTTAAAGAAAAGTTCCAATACTATGCGGTAAACCCTCAACAAGAGTTCCCTTCTTACACAACTGTTAAAATGATTATATAGCCTTTGCAATACGTATTAATTGTGGAGTTATACTATATCTACCATAAACCATTTGTGAGTTCAAGAGTCACTGTGCAAATTACCCAATTAGTATTAAATGGCAGATGTCTTGTTAGTGAGTTCATATGATGGCAAGTGACAGGTGCCTGTAAGTATTCAAAATCCAAATGTAAGCTCTGCCTTTGCTTGATAGGTGTTTCTAATTGCTCTGCGTTTTTGGTTTGTTTTGCAGAAATACAATTGTTACACATTTACATATATGGCACTTTGTATAAATGTGCTGAATAAATAAACGTATGGAGGCAATTGGGCAAATAAATGCTGATCTGCCTGGGTGATTTAAATTTCAGTTCATGATACATAATTTCTGAAAGCCAACGTTAGTTCTGCCTGTGCTGTCCCTCCAAAATCATGATCCTAGCAAGTCTGTGTCATGGCCGTGGATGGCATGCTTGAGTTTGGCTTTTAGCATTCCTGGCTCCTTATTCTTAAAAGGAACTAGAGACTAGATTTGTTCTCCAGTAATCCAACTTCTCTTCCAACTTCTCAAATGATCAAATATCTTACAAAGACATACTCACTGACTAATTAGACAAGCTTAAAGGAATAATATATATTTAATTTATTCTTAAATTTTATTTTGCCCACTCCTGTGTCCTGTTATTTACCTACAGCTTGGGTTATTCAATGGAATGCTTTCCATCACTTTTTAATTTCATTAATTTATTCGATGTTTCTTTCATTTATTGGTGCATATCTTCTGTGTTTTAGTCACTCTGCTAATTCTTCGGGATACACAGGAGATTGAGTCATAGCCACTAGACTCAGGAAGTGCACAGTCTAGTAGACAAGACATGAAAACAAAAACTCTAATGCAAAGCAGGAAGTGTCTATGTGTCTATGCCGTTCAGTTTGTTTATTGGCCATTCCTGCTTTGCTTATGGAAAGGCAAGTGTTATTTCCCAAACTGGGTATATTGAAAAAGGTTTCTGTTATCAGATAACTGAGCAATAAGCACAGCAAGCCCTCCGTTTAGAGATTCATAATGCACTCCACCATATTATTATAAATATTCTGAAAGCTCCTGCCATAAATAAATTTATTTTACTTTGTTTATCTTAGTATTTCCCAAACTTACTTGAACACATTTTTATGGTATACATGTTAACATCCTGTGGGAAATTAACATTCCATGGACCATCAGTTTGGGAAAAGAACTGATTACCCTTTGGAACAGCTAGATACATGCCCTCTTGTTATAGAGGACAAAAAGACACAGATTTCCTTACACATAGAAGATATGTCTACTAGTCAGGAATCTTCAGAAGCAGCTAACAAAACCTAACTCAAACTAGCTTAGGCAGAAAAGGGAATGAATTGATTTACAAGAATGGGAATCCAGGGCGTGAGTCTTGCCTCAGTGACTCCAATGGTATCTTCAGATTCCTCTCATTCTCTTTCTAACTCTTTGCTCAGTACCTGTCTCTGCATTGATATGAACTTCCTCTATGGGCCTGGCTGCAGGTGGGAAGAAGAGGAGGCATGACTGTAAGCAGCTCCAGGCTTGATTATATCATTCTAGCTTAGTGACCTCAGAGAGAAGAGAAGGCTTTTCTTCAGTACCCGTATATAAATCCAGGGAAGAGAGTCAAACGGGCTAAGCTGAAGCCATGTGTTCACTCAGGGCCAATCCCTGTGGTCATACTTGTAATGTACTATCATTAACCATATCTGGTCATATGTAAATCCTAATACCAAGAAGAGGTGGGTGGTTCTCAGAATGGAGCCCTCAACAGACCTACGTAGAACAAGAATGGGCAGTTCTGCAAAAGAAGGGGGTTGGAGTTACTAGGTTAATGCTAGAGGGATTAAAAAAGGAAAAGCTGTCTACCACATTGTGGTTTACATATTTTTCTTAATTTTATTTTATTTTAGATTCAGAGAGTACTTGTGCAGGTTTGTTCCATGAGTATATTGTGTGATGCTGAGGTTTGGCCTTCTAATGATCCTATTGCCCAAGGAGTGAATATAGTACTCAATAGGAAGTTTTCCAACTGTTGCCCCTCTCCCTCCCTCCCCCATTTTGGGATCCTCAGTGTTTATTGTTCCCATCTTTGTGTCCATGTGTACTCAATGTTTAGCTCCCACTTATAAGTGAGAACATGTGGTATTTGGTTTTCTGTTTCTGCATTAAATTCACTTAGGATAATGACCTCTAGCTGCATCCATGTTGCTACAAAAGATACGGTTTCATACTTCTGTACAGCTGCATAGTATTATGTGGAGGTTATGTACCACATTTTCTTTTTCCAGTCCACCATTGATGGGCACCTGGGTTGATTCCATGTCTTTGCTATTGTAAATCGTGTTGCAATAAACATGTGAGTGCAGCTGTCTTTTTGGAAGAATGATTTATTTATTTTTTTGAGGGGTAATAAATTCCCAGTAGTGGGATTCCTGGGTCAGATGGTAATTCTTTTTTTTTTTTTTTTTTCAGTTGGAGATTTGAGATTTGAGAAATCTCCAAACTACTTTCCACAGTGACTGAACTAGTTTACATTCCTACCAACAATGTATAAGTGTTCCCTTTCTCTGCAACCTGGTCAATATCTGTTACTTTTGTTTTATACTTTTTAATTATAGCCACTCTGACCTGTGTGAGATGGTATGTCATTGTGGTTTTGTTTTGCATCTCTCTGGTGATTAGTGATGTTTCTTGGCCTCTTCTATGTCTTCTTTTGAGAAGTGTCTGTTGATGTCCTTTGCCTACTTTTTAATGGGGTTATTTGTTTCTTTTTCTTGTTGACTTAAGTTCCTTATAGATTCTGGATATTAGTCCCTTGTCAGATACTTGGTTTGCAAATATTTTCTCCCATTCTGTATGTTGTCTGTTCAATCTGTTGAGAGCTCCTTTTGCTGCACAGAAGCTCTTTAGTTTAATTAGGTCCTACTTGTCAATTTTTATTTTTGTTGCATTTTTAGCAGACTTAGTCATAAATGCTTTGCCTAGGCCAATGTATAGAAGATTATTTCCTAGATTTTCTTCTGTGATTTTTATAGCTTGATTTCTTATTCTTAAGCTTTTAATCCATCTTGAGTTAATTTTTATATATGGTGAGAGGTAGGGGTCCTGTTTTGTTCTTCTGCATATAGTTAGCCAGTTTTCCCAGTGCTGATTTAATGATTAAAATCTAGATGTGTCCATAATACACATCTAGTATCTAATTAGATACTAGTGGCTCTGGTATCTAATTACTGCTAGAAAGAAGACACATATTAAAAAACTATTCTAATATCAAAGTCATTAGTTTTAGATTATATAAAGTGGTTTATAGCTAATAATTGCAAATGTGAAGTCACCGCAATCAGTTGTTTAAGCATATACATGATTTTCTTGGCCCCAGGAAGTTCTATTGCTCAAAGTTACATATTTTATGAGTGCTTTCCTTAGGTTTTTAAGTAGCTGAAATAACCAACTCCTCTATAAATATTTCAGGCTAAAATTGTTGCAGCCATGTTATAAGACGTTAAACATTGGGAGCTTGATTGTCTGCTTTTGGATTGGAGTGAACCCCAAATAATTGACCAGACATAATCTGAGCTCTGTCCATGGTACCCAGGGTACCATAGTGGCTCATCTCCAACAGCATGTAAGGAGGCCGTCTGTCTTTCTATTTAGATGTGTCATCAGGTTCGTTCCTAACTTTGCACAAGAAGATGTCAACCTTATACCCAACTCAGATGCCCTTAAAGCAGCAGTTCTTCATTTAACCAGCAATGTAATATAGTTACACTTGAGAAATTTGTTTGAGGGTAACCCTGAATGTACATAAAGAACAAATAAAAGCTCAAAGGATCTGGGACTTTGAGGGAGGTGAAGGCTACACATATTTGTGCACTGATTGTAGTTGAAGTCAGATTTCTCAGAATTAGTTTTTAAATTGAGAAAAGAAGAGGATTCATGTTGGAACTTTGGGTAGACAGATGAGGAGAAGCTGGTAAAAGGAATGGAGAGAAAGAAGTGCAAGAGATAGGAAGCATATTCCAAGAAGAAGGTATCATCAGTACCAGGTATTGCAGACAGGTCACATTAAAGGAGCTCTGAAAGACAGCTCTGATTTTGCAATTTTGAGTCACTGGTGTTTTTGGGGAAAGTGGTTTCCATAGAGTGGAGTGGACAGAGGCCAGACTGCAGGATTGTTCAGACTAAATGAGAAGTGAAGAGCTGGAGGCAGAAATTGTGACTTCCTCAGTTAAGAAATTTTGCAGTAAAAGGAATGAAAGAAAAAAGGTGGTATCTGAAAAGGAGCCAGAGTTGAGAGACACATCCCCCCACCCCATTTGAATACATTTATACATAGAGAAAAAAGAACCATGGAAGGTGGTTGGTTAGAGAGAGAGAGAGACTGAAGAATTAAGAAAGAAAGAAGTTTACTTCTGGAGAAAGATCCTAGCAGCAACTAGGTTTATATGATTAAGAGCCCAGATTTAAGGAGGAAAGGATGAATGAAGATGAGTTTTGACAAGGTTGGAAGCGGGCAAAGCATGTTGAGGAAATGAATGCTCTTTTCAGTGGAGCAGGTGAGGTTCTCTACTAAGAGGGAGAGTTAGCCATGATGTAGAAATTCAAGGAGAACATCAAGCAGCTGGGGAGAAAATAAATAATTCTGGAGTAGTGCTGAATGTCCAGTTAAGGTTCAACTTCATTAGAGTATAATAATTTCAACAAAGAATTAGAGTTGGATATTGGCAGGGTAGATGAGGGAAAAAAAGGCAAGATAATTAAAGGATACTGTTGACAATGCCTTTGAAGAGATAGACCCAGGGCTCCAAAGCTGGAAAGAGAATGAGATAAAGCTTGATTGGTTCTTGTAGCCTGGGTGAAAAGGCAAAAACTAGAAAGAAAATTTCAAGAGGGAAGGCCTAACCTGGTACCTAGCAAGATTTCCATTGTTCAATGATATTTAAGTTAATAAATGAGAAGTGAAGAGCTGGAGATGGAAAGTATGGCTTCCTCAGTTAAGAAATTTTGCAGTAAAAGTAATGAAAGAAAAAAGATGGTATCTGAAAAGGGAGCCAGAGTTGAGAGGTACATCCCTTCACCCCATTTGAATAAGTTTGTATGTAGAGGAAAAATAACCATGGAAGGTGGTTGGTTATTAATTTAAGTTAATAAATATCATTGAACAATGGAAATCTTGCTAAGCTCAAGTCACAGACTGAGTAAGGTTAAGTGAGTGACAGTGTCAGAAGGAGGGTGACAGGCAATCCATGTGAATGACACTTCCTAGACTTGTGCAGCATACAGCCTTTCTAAGTCTATGCCATGACCCCAGACCTTGGAGACCTTGGAGTCATATAACGGGATTCCCCAGTTTAAGGTTTTGGCAGGGGAACAGTTCTAGGTGATGACAACTCCAAGTTCGGTCTAAGGAAAAGATTGTTAATGTAGGGATGGAGTTAATGGTGCTGGAGATCAAGAGATTGTGTGGGCAGAGTTGAGTAAATATTGGACACTGACCTAGCCAGCCAGTAGTTAATTCCAAGAGCCATAGTACAGATAGGATGGTATCATCCCAAAGTTAATGTGTAAAACTTTCTGGAATTGTCACTGAGGAGCCAGAAAAACTCAGCCTCCTCTCTGCAGGTACCTTCTATTTTAAGAGGTTGCAATAAAAGTAGTGGCACCTAGGAAGCACTGGTTTTCAATTAAGGCAAATCACTGAAAGCAGTGACTGAGAATGGGGTCAGGTGGGGCTGAGTGTTCCAGTGGAGGAAGTATTTTATCACTAACATTATTTAGACTATTGGGGCATGGTGATTTTTTTAAAAAAGATTTTTGTCAGTTTATTATTTTTAAATTCTCTACAAATAATGAGCCCCATTTGGAATGTTATTGGAAAGGAGTAGTTGAGGAAAATGTTGAAGATATGTAAAGATATAAAAGGATTACAGAAAGTCAGGTAGAAAGACTTAAGAATGGTTCAAAAAAAGAAGAAGAAATAAGTTGTGGCAGAAATAGTTTTTTGGATTAGTTTGGGGAACGGGCTAATATTATATTTGCAACATTCTTCCAATGTCTCTCTCTTCACAGCTTGTCCTGCTTTCAACATTGGACTTCCAGATTGAAGTCCTTGTTTGTATCTCTCACGTCCAGCTCACCTGAACTCAAACAGCAGGCTTAGAACTGATTAAAATCAACAGGAAAATGTACTCTTATTTATGGGTTTTTGCTTCCATTGTGATAAAATATCCAACCGTTGGAGCTGTCAAAATGATTCTCAAAGAAAGTGGTTCATACCTCTTTTTCAAGGCTGAGAGATGCCTTCGAATTATTTCCTCTTCCTTTGATTTTGCTGAATAGACTCTTTAAATATTGGCCAGTAGCCCGAGGTTTTCCACTGTCATCAGGATACACCAGTGTTTTGTCCATCAGAGGGAAAGAAAGGTTCAGTAATAGCCATTGTTGCAACTGCCCATCACCAGCATTTATCCAAGCCTGAGAAGGCTCTGGTCTCTGAAGGAATCTGTCATCCATGTGTGTCAGGGCCATAGGGGCTGGGAAAGAATGGAGTTGAAAGGTCCTGCTCTGGAATGTCAATAGTACCAAGCAAGAATTTCTAGTTTAGAACGGTCCTGAGGCATATAACTGCAATGTTTAGCACAGGCAAACAGAAATAAGCCCTGTCTAGGTAATAATTTGTATCTGGTTTTGTCTTGATAACAATAGTCAGGTAGAGTCCTTTTAATCTGTATATTTATCTATGCTGTAGTTCTCAAAGTGTGGTCCCCAGACCAGCACAATCAGCATCACCTGGAAACTTGTCAGAAATGTAGATTTGGGGGCTCCGCTTCACAACTACTGAATCAGAAACTTTGGAGCTGGCCCAGAAGTCTGAGGGTTAACCAGCCACACAGGTGATTCCGATGTACGCTCATTTGAGAATCACTAGGCTTTGTAGCATTGGTTCTCATCCCAGGCTGCTCATTAGAATCATCTAGTGGAACTTTCAACAAAATACAGTAGTTGGGCCTGACTACTAGATTCCAATGTAATTATTCTGGAGTGAAGCCTTGACATTGCAGGTCATTTTACAAGTTTCAGTGATTGAGAACCATGATTCTGTAGCAATCTGAGAAGGGGCTCTCTAATTTGGAAATTTATGAATAAATTCAAAAACAATTTGTTAAGAACAATTTTGTGATTTTACTCCAGTGTTCATTTAGGCATGCTTATACATAACAGACCACAGATTATGTAAAACTCAACAGAGCAGAGACTTTTTTCCTCGGTTTTATTTCCCCCCACTATTATAACCTGAGCACCTAGAACAGTGTTTGGCACATAGTAGGTGCTTAAGTAACTCTATGTTGACTAATTTAACTAATTAATCAATTAAAAGATAGGGTTCCAATAGCTTCACAAAGGATCCAGGAAGTTCTCTGAGCTGGAACAATGGTCTGTGTTTGGGGCTGGCATGGGTTCATCTTTTCTGGTTCTGCAGAGACCTGTGAGTTTTCTTTGTTCTTGCCTCATGCCAATCTGTACCAGGATGTCACTGTCTTGTGTCAGGATTCACATTCCTATTTGCAGAAATTGGTCTTTGCTTATGTCCCTAGCCAGAATTCCCACTGAGTGGAGACTCCCAGCCCGTGTGGTTAGAGGGGTGATGCCTTTCAGTGTGCATGTCTGCCTGTGCAATTTCCATTCTTTTCTCTGGGCAGACTTCTCCCCTCCACTTGAAACATGTCAGCACCTGGCCCGCCTGCTTTGATCTGCACATTCTTCCCTGTTGGGGTGCCCTGTGGTTAATAGAGGGGTCCCCTCTGCCTGATGGGAAGAACAACCTCCTGAGTAAAATCTGAGCCAAAAATGCATTTCCCAACAGGCAGAAAGAGGTTCCCCATGATGCTGCCGCTGAAACACCTGATAGTAGCACCTCCGGCACGTGCCTGTTTAAAGATTTCTTGTTCCATATTGACTAAGCCACACGACTTAAACACTAAGTAGCAAGTTTGTTTATAAACCGCCTTTAATTCAGTAGGGCAAATTACTTGCCTGAAATGTTAGGTGGTGGGGGGAGTTCCATACTAGAGACCCTAATTAAGATATGTCTTTATGCTCTGTTTTATTGCTTAAGTTTTTTGTTTGTTTGTTTGTTTGTTTTAAATTGTAGAACTTGCCACTATTGACCATTTGTCAGAAGTCTTTTTCCCCCTTGGTGGCTGTAGCGTCTTTTGAGAGGAAAGTTAGCTGCGACTCCAGATAAAAGGGAGGTCAAGATTTAGTACTTATTATTTTGCCCGGTTCTTACTGAAGTTTCAGGGAAGCTGTTACTACAGATCAAGGTGTTTCCAAACACTTGTGTTTGTATACTCATTTCTTAGAGTGCAGTGCACACATTAAAAAGTCTCAAAAATGACACATAAATTCTCCATTTCTACATGAAAGCATACTGTCCCTTCAACTACACTCAGGCCTGGAGGCTTAAATAAAATCTTTTCCAGATTATTGTTAGTGCTGTGCCCGATTCTGCAGCAGCTGTTACTTTTGAACAATATGATGCTTCTCCTCCCCCAAAAGAAGTTGAAAATGCCTCTTTTGCAGCACTTTCAACCTTTGTAGACTCAGGGAGCATATAATAGACTGAGAAATGAACCCAAAAAGGTTTCTGTTTGGGAATTCAGTGCACAACTTAAAAACTATTGAGTTTAGCCACTTCCTGACATTGACTTTCATAGCAACAGTTTAATTTGGAGAAAATCTGCTACCTCAAATGGCTAAAAGTATTTATGTGGAAAATTTTCCAAATGATTGACTTTACTGTGTTGCTATTTTCTTTCCCCATGAATATGTATTTGGCTTCCTCCCAGGAGTTTTTCTGCATCACTTCTCTTTAGGCAAAGAAAATTTTCTATCGAGAGTAGAAGAAAGAAGCACCAAGAGTTTCTCCTTTTTAAAGTGAAGTATTATTTGAGTTTAAACCATAGCATCTGTAAAAATGAAGAAATTGAGTGTGTCTCCTAAGTCCTGAAATTTTTTCATGGCCAATCCTTGAGGCAGTCAGAGTAACCTTGATCATCACTTTGGAACCAATGCAACTGTGGTCGGCTCTGTGCACCCTCCATCTCCCCCTTGTCTCTCCCCTCTCCATTAGCATCCGTGTTGCTGCAGGACTTGCTTATCTCCACACCCTCTCTTACTGCCTCACCTTACCTCATCCACCTCTGTGGGATGTTCTTGCCAAGGTCAACAATGACTCCCTGTTGTTTAACCCAATAATTATTTTGCACTACAATTGATCTTTCTATAGCATTTGATGTTGTTGACCCCATTTTCCCTAATGTCTTAGACCACTTATCCTCCTCATTTCCCTAAATGATTTCCTCACCTTCTGTCCCTTTCCTAAGTGTTGTTTCCTTAGGAATCAATCCCAGGCCTACCTCTCTTCTTATTCTACACTCGTTTTAGATGATGGCATCTGCCTTGTGGCTTCAATTCCGTTCTACTGATAAAGACTCCCCATGTATTTCTCCAGCCCAGATCTTGTGAAGACCGGTCTGTGTTCAAACTGAACTTAATTCCTTCACTTCCCTGTTTCTAATGTAAGTTCCCAGTCGTAGAGAGGAACACCACTGTTCACTGTGTAAGACAGAAAACTTCCTCTATCTCTTTGCCTCTCCCATAAAATAAATGAAAACTTTCTATTGATTTTTATTTTCTACATGTCCTTTAAATCCCTCTCTTTTCCCAACCTCCTATGAGTACTCTTCCCCCATCCTAGATCAGGAAGCCTTCCACTCCCATCTGGATTGCTCATCTCTAGTCTTGCCTCCCGACAACCCATCCTCCATATCACAGCAGATCTTTCTCCCTGATAAACAGCCCTCATGCTTTCAAAGCCCTCACAGTCCAGACCCTCTTGCTTCTCTAGCTTCAATTCTTGGTCCTCAGCACTTTGTTTTGTTCATTTTTTGTTATTCTGAATTTCTTTTAGTTCTTCAAACATACCTGCTCACTCTCACCTCTGGGCCTTCAAATGTTACTTTTTTGTCTGAATCATTCTTTCTATTCTCTCCCCTCCTGGTGCGTTCCTGCTCCTTCTTTGTATCTTAAATTCAGAGTACTTCTTCCTATTATAGATACTGCCCTGAAAGCCCCAAGTGTGGCAAAGCTGTCTTTCCCATGGTCTCTGCCCCATTGTCCCATCAGAGCACAAGCTGCCCTGTATCATAATTGCCTGGGTCATTGTATCTACATTGGATTGTCAGTTCTTCCAGGACAGGAGCATGTCTCCATGTTGACGTTGTATCACCAGCGCCTAACACAGCCCTTGATGCATGGCAGGTGCTCAACAAATATCTGTTACATGAATGAATGAGCCTCAGAGTAAATGATGAGTCAGCCTTCTCTACCACACAAGTACAAATGCCTTTCTCTCATTTGCAATTTCTTCCTCACTAGTCAAGCTCCCCTGACTGTAACAACTATTACTTTTCCACAAAGCAGACAAAAACTTTGTTGCAGACAAAGCAACCTATATATCCCAAAGGAAGAGAAACTTTCCAAAGTTCTGAGAATTAGCATATGGTAATTGTCAAATCCCAGGGTATTTTTTAATTGAACCTTCACAGTAGTTCACTTAGCTTGTACTCAGTGCTTAAATTGAGTAGAACCTCACTAGGGAGGTTGTGTCATGTCATGCCTTAGTGAAAGTGGAGAGAATGAGAAATAGAGCTTTCCATGACATGGAGGCGTGAAAGGGAGCATTCTGGTCTGTGGGCTCTTTAATCCATGTGTCTTGACTATATTGACTCCTGGTTTTGTCAAGAACACTCATGGTCATCAAAGGAGATTAGGATTTTCCTTCTAAATCCCATTCTGGGTTTTGTATTCCTCAAGGATCCACTGTATGCTTCCTTCCTTTCCTCTCCTGTGCCTCTCCTTTCATGACAGCCTCATGAGCAACCTGTTTCTAGGGTGTTCCTCCCCAGGAGCATGTCTTCCTAAGGGAACCCTGTGGCTGCCAGCCTCAGCCACCAGTGCTTGCCTGGGCTTCTCTGTCACTCATCATTCACTTGTTCTCTTCTTGCCACCCTGAGCTCTTCCCCTCTCGTGGCCTCCATGACTAGGTCAAGGCAAGTGAGGGCCACTCCCAGATACCAACCCTGCACTTGCTGTCTCTGCCTGGAATCCTAATCCTCAAGACCCTGCTCAGATACTGCCTCCTCCATGAAGCTCTTGCTAAGTTTCGCCAGCCCGTCCCACAATGCAGTGATTGGTCATCTCACCTTTCTCCAAATTCTCAGTGGCTCTTATTTGTACGTTTCTTAAGATCACATGTCTATGCTTCTCTTTCTTTATATCCATAAAATAGAATTTTAAAATGGCACCCCAGCATATGATTGTTGTGAGGTCTAAATGAGCTAAAACATGTAAAGCACTTATCACAAGACCTGATGCACGGTGAACACGCAGTAAATATCAGAATCCAGAAGGTAAAAGGTCTAGTGAAGGTGTCTCCACCTTGGAAAATGCAGGTGTGTACACTAAGGGTAAAGGACATTTGTGACTGATGCCACAGAGAAAGCTAAATCTAAACTGTCAATGATGGAAGGCAAAGGTGGAGAGCTAATACTCCCCTGAGAACCCAGGTGCCTACTCTTTTGAAAGGATGAATTCCATCTCTGTAATTCAGTAAAAGAATAGCTTGGACAAGAAGATAGCAAGGGAAGCTGCCCAAAAAAGGCAGCAGAGGAGGGCCAACGTGCACAGGGCTTTAAGCTGGTATTTAAGTGTGCCATATTTTAATAGCTAATGATTTCAAGGGGGTTGGAAATAGAATGCTAAGGGAAAGTCATGTTTTTGCTGCCATCTACAGATGTCAAAGTGCAATTTTAAAAGTTGCTTAACACACATATGCACCTACTCAGAAAGTGAGAATGTAGATGACAACATATGTAAAGTTTAAGTTCTAGTAAGTAAAATAATTTAGACATTATTATAGTAGCTTATTTTACTTTTCCTTCTAAAAATTTGTATATTTAATCAGTAATGGAAACTTTCTAACAACTCAAGGTGTGCTAAAACTTCTCATTGGGAGACCACTATAATAGCTCACTTGAAAGTGAGCCAGTCACCTCTCAGGACAGTTAGCCGGAGCCAAGGCAGCCAGTGGGTACTTTAAGAGTTAATAAAGTGATTTCTGTGAGGAATGAGATCAACTGAATTTTACTCCCACCTTCCTGCATTTCTCTGGTTGTTATTAGAATTACTATGAATTCCTGTAATCTCAGCACTTTGGGAGGCCGATGCAGGCGGATCTCGAGGTCAGGAGATTGAGACCATCCTGGCCAACATGTTGAAACCCCCTATCTACTACAAATACAAAAAGTTAGCCGGGTGTGGTGGCAGGCGACTGTAATCCCAGCTACTCGGGAGGCTGAGGCAGGAGAATCGCTTGAACCCGGGAAGCAGAGGTTGCAGTGAGACAAGATCGTGCCTCTGCACTTAAGCCTGGCAGCAGAGCGAGACTCCGTCTCAAAAAACAAAAACAAAAACAAAAACTATGAATTGCATTTTATACAAGTGTTTTTTATTGGTTTGGACATGAGAAATCAATTTAAAAAACAAGTAAAACCAAAATGTGACAGTGATGTCACCTCTGAGATGTGTTCTGCCCCTATGGTGTTTTCCGTACAATCTCCAATATTATTATGATGCTTCAACAACTTCCTTCTGTGTTATTTTTTAAGGGTTAAATATAGAAAAGAATTATTGGAAAGGCGTTTGATGGAGAAAAAGGAAGCGGCCCTTCAAGAAGCTCATGAAGACAAAGAGAGAGCGAGGCGGCTAGAAGCCCTTAGGAAACAGGTGTTTTTCATTTGGAAATTTTCATGGGTGGTTTTTAAAAAAAAAATGTTTCTAAGTGCTCTTAATAGCATTCTTACTGGGGCTTAGTTCATGGCATCTGCTATATAAAATGTAACTTTTCCAAATTGGGATACTGCTGTTCATTTCTAGGAGCAATTAAATTATATTGAACCATTTCCAGTTTCTCAGTGTATTGAAAGAACTTTATCATCACCTTTTAAAAAGCTCTCCCACTATTTAAGTATATCATATCACCTAGAGTTTATTAGCTGGATAGTATCCATTTACAACAGTGAGGCTCTACATCTAGTCTACGAATTTTACTGTCCTCAAAAAACCTGGTGGAGCTCGAGCAAGATAATCTTCTTTGGCACAGGAGCCTCCCTTTGGAAACATTCCACAGTCAACAAATGTGTTAAAAATTACTTTTTAGAAAATACCTATGTTGTGGAGAAATAAAAGCTTCCCATCACTTTGCCTAGTGAAAGTAAGCAAAAGTAGATGAAAATGGATGGTAGATGGCAAGGGTGAGAATTTGAGAACTTGGGAAATGTGATAGTTTTACTTGGTAGTTTTTCAGAGTTTTGAACTTGAAGTGGTTGTTTCAACTCAAAATCTCTAAAATCTTCATTGACACCGTTTCCCAGCTAATAGGAAAGGGCTACTTGGTTCCTTCCTATGTTGCTGGAGGGAACACAGAATCATGGATAAGAACTTGGCCTCTGGTGTCCTTCCAACCTGGTACAAGCTGGTTCTGTACTCACCAGCACTGGAAACAGGTCATTTACTTAACCTCCGTAAACTTTATTTCCTCATCTGAAAAATGGGAATAATAGTATCTGTCTTATAGATTTGCAATAATGTGAGTTCAAATTTATTATTTACTAAGCGTAAAGTCCTCTTCTAAATGCTGTTAGGTATTGCTTTAATTTCTATAACAACTTTATGATGTGGGCAGTATTAATATCCCCATTTCATAGGAGAGGAAACAGAGCAGACACAGAGGTTAGGTGCTTTCCTCAAAGTCACATAGCTAGTAAATGTTATACTGATTCAAACCAAGGAACTCTAGCTAAATGAGATGGTATAGATGTGGTGTAAATACATACAACTATTATATCATCATCTTCTTTGATAAAAATATTATAAAGATAAATGTAAAGCATAGGAATGTAAGTCCTGGTAATCCTGGATCCTACAAAATTTTAGTTATTCAACCATTAGCAAGTATTTATATACCATGGCCTTCTGGGTACAAGATTTAATGTCACTATTACTAAACACATTCTTGTTCAAAACATAACTTTGATAACTACACAGTCTATGTGATTAGAATTCTTTCCATCTGTGAATGCTTCAAAAGAGGAAATAGCTGTTATCTCTTATCTATAATCAGTATTTAGAACTGTGATGGAAGCTATTTTAGCTAGCAAACCTAAAATAATTAAAGCATGTTCAACCCTCAGTTATTTTATTACAGTCTTTAAATGGCATTAAGAATGCCACTTTCTTCATGCTAATTCTTGACTTTCAGAATTAATAGGCAGGTGTTACTAATGGTGCATATCATTTACAGAATTAGTGACTTCTTTTCATTAAGATGCAGGTTTGAATTATAAAAGACAAGGGCATTTGGGTTAAAATGGCTTTGCAATTTTTCAGTAGAAGGAGGACAATGGTTTACAGCAGTCCCTAGAAATCTAGTTGCCTGTTACAAAGGAAATTCACCCACCTTGCTCACTAATGCCAACACACTTGACTTGACCCATGACTTATATGCTCTAGATCTAGGTCAATCAGATTAAACTTCCTAGAAAACTTCATGGGGTTGTTACCATAACCATAAATTACTAATGGTTAAAAAGTGAATTTTTTTTTTTATTTTCTATGACTTTCAAGTTGGTTGAATATGTAAGATTTTCTATACGAGGATTTCCTGTGACTTCATATCAGAAAGATAAATTGTTATCTGAAATTAATTATAATTATTCAATCATTAGCAAATAACTATATGCCATAGCATTTTAATATTTTGTCTTATATGTATTGTCTTGTTTTGTGTTAACTCCTTTGTGGATCTCTAGGACTGGCCAATTAATACTTTTTTCTGCCCTTTTCTCCCAGGCTTTACCTTTAATAAAATTTCCAACTTTAATGGGCATTAGACATCAATAATGTTGCCCAGAAATATTTAGTTTGTACCTTGTTCCAAGTAGCCATGCTTTCTCATTTTTAGGTTGCTGTTGTTGCTCAATTTGATCCTGTTAGAATGATGTCAGATACAATGGCATCGAAAGCTAGGATGGGCATTGAAATTGAAGAAGAATTTATTCTTCAAAAGCCACTCTTCACATTGAATACATACAATGAACAGCAGGTAATTATGGAAATTAGCATGACTGATGAAAAAGCCATGATGATGGCAAAGGCTGTAGAAGTGTGTGTTTGGGGTTACAATAGTTTTCAATATTTACATTTGAATATCACATGTATTAGCATAATTTTTACTTCTAAATGATAGTACATAATTGCTACATAATTCCAAATATTACAAACTAGTTAATAGGCTACCACAGAACAAGAGCTTACCTAAAAATGTTATAAATCTGTCATTGAAACTTATTTTTTAAATTAAAAAAATGCTTTATAAAATTTTACTTGAGAGTTCTGTATTAATATTGTATTTTGTTGTTTAAATGTTTCTCTGTTACATTAAGAATTATATTTAAATTCATAATATAAATTATATTAAATAAACAACTGATATTGATGACAAAGCAGAGGAAAGCTTTTAGAAATGAAAATGAACAGACGATAATACATCAGAGCTAATGATAAAACATTTTCTACAGAAAAAGGTGTTAAGAGCTTATTTAACCATTTTTGGGAACCTAGGGTTCATTTTAGTCTGTGCTTGTAACTGAGAAAGGATTTTTAAAAGATCTTTTAGATGGATGGATTGACGGATGGAGGGTCGGAGGGAGAACAGATGAATGGATGGATGGAAGGATGGATGGATGAGTGGATGATATGTCAGTCACTGAAATTAAAAGAGAAAGTAGTTGTCAATTTTACAAATCTAAGGAGAGAAGCTAAATAATCATTTAATTATTTAAAAACCAGGAAACCGTCCATTCATCCGCTTATGTCTCTACTTTGTGTGACATACTTTGCTAGGGACTCTAAAGAGGCATAATTCATTCATTTATTAATTGAACCAACATTTATGCAACATATATTATATTCTGGCTCTGTGTATGGTGCCTGGGCTACATCTGAGCAAGATAGGCTGATCTTGTCTGGAGGAAGTGAGCAAAAGAGCCCGCTGGGGAAGGAAAGTAGCATGTACAGCAACAATGCCACTCGGGTGGGATCAACTCTATAATGAAGGTCTAAGGGTTGCCCTAGGAAGAAGAAGGGAATGAATGGCTAACCCTGACTGGAGAAGTCAGAGAAGGTGTCAGAGAGGAAACTTCTGAGCCTTATCTTAGTCAAAGATTTTTGGAAGCAGAAGCAAAATCCACTCCAGATGATTTACAATAATAACAATAACAACAACAACAACAAAAATAGGTTGTGGGGGAGGATACATAGGGAGAAGGATTAATTTACAAGGTTTAAGAGGTGTCTCTAGATCCTGGCTGCCAAAGTGGGGAGAATAGCTGAGGCTTGAAAGGATTGAAATCAGAAGCTGCAAAGTCTCAGGCTGCTGGGCTAACCCTTAACCTGATGAGACCTATTTCACCTCTGGGTTTGACCAAGCGGAAGAGGGTGGGACAAGGCTTTTCCTAGGATGTCTTCAGTGTGAGATACATGACAAGGGGTACATGACAAGTGCTGGGAGAGGAGACTGAAAACACAGGTTAGGTTCAGGCGGTGAAAAGCACAGTAGGTCTTGCTACTAAGGCATTTGACCAGTAGTAGCAAGTAGGCCTTGCTACTAAGGCATCTGTATGCAGATGCCAGACTTTGGAGCTTTAAATTGTATACAGTCATGTGCCCCATAACAGTGTTTTGGTCAAAGACGGACCACATATATGTTGGTGGTCCCTTAAGATTATAACTGAGCTGAAAAATTTCTATTGCCTAGTGGCGTCTTAACATCACAGCACAATGCATTTCCTCTTCTGTGTTTAGATTCACAAGTACTTAGCATTGTGTTACTACTTCCTACGGTCATGAGCACAGTAACATGCTGTACAGGCCGCAGCCTAGGAGCAGTGGCCTATATCATACAACCTAGGTGTGTAGAAGGCTGTACCATCCCAGTTTCTGTAAGTACATGCTATGACATTCACACAACAAAATTGCCTAAGGACACATTTCTCAGAATGTATCCTTGTCATTATGTGACACACAACTATAATCAGATTTATGTTTTAGCTCTGTGTACTGAATGTAAAATTGGTGGGGGTGGGCGTGGGTTGGGGTGAGTTCCTTTTAAAATAACAGAGCCTTCATAGAAGTAGTGGTGGTGGTGGGGTCATGAATGGCTCTGGCTGAGAAAGGGAGGGGACAAAGAAAGTAAGGATGATTCCAAGCTAGACAACAAGTAATATTAAGAGCTGGTGTTGGCCAGGCACGGTGGCTCACGCCCGTAATCCCAGCACTTTGGGAGGCCAAGGCGGGCAGATTACGAGGTTAGGAGATTGAGACCATCCTGGCTAACACGGTGAAACCCCGTCTCTACTAAAAATACAAAAAATTAGCCGGGCATGGTGGCGGGCACCTGTAGTCCCAGCTACTCAGGAGGCCGAGGCAGGAGAATGGCGTGAACCCGGGAGGCAGACCTTGCAGTGAGCCGAGCTCATATCACTGCACTCCAGCCTGGGTGACAAAGCCAGACAAAAAAAAAAAAAAAAAAAAAAAAAAACCAGAGTGGTGTTTTGGATTCAAATCTGCATCCACTGTTTATTGGCTGGGTGCACTTGTATAAGCTATTTATATCTTTATGCCTTGTTTTCCTCATCTGTAAAATAATTACTTACAAAGCCCTTGTGAGCATTAGAGATAATAAATGTTCACTGCCTAAAATATTTCCGGGCACCTAGTAGTAATTCAGTAAATTATAATCATCTGGTGGTGCTGCCATTAACTATATAAGAATACAGAAAGAAAAACAGATTTAGGCAAAGGGAGAATTTGTTTTACTTATACCATGTTTAGAGTAAAAGTATCTAGTACGTATTTACAAGAAACTGATGGGCTGCCTGTGGGGAAGGGAATTGGGAAGATGGAAGTCCCAGTAGTGGGGAGATCTCCATTTCATGCTCTAGCTCTGCAAAAATTGAATAATAAAAAAAATTTAAGCCTCACAATGTGGAGCTGAAGAGAGGTGAGTCCTAGATGTAATTGGGAGTCAATGGCATACAGGTTGCACATGAATCACTGGAGCACATGAGAGTGGACCAGGGAGAAGACATTGAGACAGAAGAGGAAAAACCTGGGTCTTAGGCTCATATTTGTTGCTTCTCAGACACAAATCTCTGTATTATTCTTGACTTCATACTCATTGTTGCCCCAAGCCCTGAATCTGATCAACTGCCAAGTACTATTGATTCTTGTTTTCATAGTGTTTCTGACGATTATCTCTTCCTTGCTACCAGCCAAGTTCAGACATTTATCACTTTATGTCTAGACAATTGTAGTAAATTCCTAACCACTCTTTTGGCCTCCGTTTCTTTTTTCCCTGCTACCTTAATTTATTCTGAACTTACAATCAGACCCATCTTCCTATGCAACTACAGTGATTATATTATTTTTATTCGAAAACCAGAAACAAACATACCCTAGTAGCTCCTTAGACTCGGCATGGCCATGCGAGCCTTTTAAGTTCAAGTCCTTGTCTGAGAAGCATCTGTTTCCAGTGTTCCTCAATGATAACCAGTGCTCTGCTCAAACCACCCTTATCCCAGGTTGACCTATTTCACCTCTGAGTTTGTATGTATCTTCCTTTCTCATTAGGTCTCTCTTCCTCCCCAGTCTGCTTTATAGACTAAGTTGGACTTTAAGGGTAGTTCAATTGCTCATCTTCACCTGAGACCATCCTCATGCCGCCAGCACCAGGAGATGCTCCCTCTTGTTTTACTACTTTTAGGGCATCTGCCACATGTTGCCATAATCTGTAGTTATCTGTCCACATTTTTATTACCCCAATTCGCCTAAGAGCTCCTGGAGGGGCTGCTTTTACTAGCTTATTATCGCATCCTCTAGGGGGACTTCAAATCCATGTAAAATGCCTCATTAGGTAAAATCCATATGTGGCCACCTTCTTATCATTTCAAACAGTCTCTGTTGACATTTAATATTCATAGGAGGAGGGGAAGAGGAATAAGATCCAATCAGCTATAAATGAAAACAGAAATTGAACTACTCATATGTCTACTCCCACTTAGATTGATGGAGGCATTTTCTACTTCTGTTTGAAATAGAAACCCAGCCTTGGAAGAAAAGTCCTATTGATTTTGTTTTTCAAGTGGTGGCCATGTGTTTAAGCTTAATTTACATATTGCCAAATGATGGAGAAATTAAGATGCTTTTTAAAGACAGATGTACGAGGTTGTGGCTTAGATTTATTTTAATCAATGCTTATCTGTATTTTATAATTCCAGCCAGCAATAAGTAATAAATAGATAGTAGCACTGAAAGTAAGCTTCTTTTACTTCATCTTCTAATAATTTTAAGGCATTATATTTTGACTAATCTAGTACACAATATTCTATACACCCTACATTGGAAACCACTGAAGTACTGAAAAGTGATAATGTCAAAAAGGTTTGGATGCTTCCAAAATATAGTCACTGTATTCACAAAGTTTACTGTCACCTAGTCATCTGTCCAGAAAAAAAAAAATTAGTTTGGGAAAACATGAAACTAAATGTTAAAAGTTATTTTAGTTCAATGAATTGCTATTTAAATTGTATTTTTATTTCTACAGATAATTTCTGACCCTAGACTTCGCTTCGAGTTAGCGCTTCGAGAAGCTGGACTTCATAGAACACTTTATGCCAAAGAGATATTACCAAAAATTAGTCCTCGAAAACCTCCAAGGAAGGACATGGAGTCTACTGTATTTAAAATATAGAGCTCATCCTCAAATTCTATATGTAAAGAGCATTTTTCTTTGAAAACATTTATATGGATAATAATAATTACTACTTTCTAAAATGTTTGAAATATCAGACATAGAAATCATAGCATCTATTAAAACAACTTTGCCTTTCTTTTGTGATTCTTAGAATTTTATGCACTATATTTCCTGTATGTTTAAGTTATATTTAATAGTAGTAAATTCCCCCAAATTATGGAACTTAATTATGGCACATATAGTACTTATACTATAATTTAGCAAACTGCATGTTGGAGGTTGTGTTATCCTATAAAAAGAGCTCAAAATAACTTTGTAAGAATTATAAATTATGTAGCTGCTACCTGCTAATGTTCATTTCTGCTTGTTATTTCAGAATTTGACTTTTTAATTATGGAAACTTCATTATCATTAATACTTCTATTATTTCTTGATTATTTTAAGAGGAGACTCAACCTTTCTCTAAATTTAGAAACCAATTTGGTACACCATGTTTACTGCAAACCAATCATCCAAACAATTTCATTTTGCAAATTAGCCCTTAAGAATAAATTAGAAATTAGAAAAAGCATTTCAAGCATGGGAATATCTGTTTTGGTTTGGAAACATGTATATTTGTGTGATTGTTTAGAAGAAATATTTAAAATTTCATAATATTTGGAATGCTGTCAAAAGTTCCAAATTATTAAATATTTAGATGATTTTATAGAAAAGGAGCATTTCAAACAAAACTCAAACATAAATATTTGACTATTTCTAAAAAATGATTTTTCAAGCAGAATAACAAGTTAGTGTTGTTGAAAGTTGCCATTGTTACCGTTAAGATTACCCCCACTCCTTTTTCTCTCTATTGCAGCTCCCTGACATTTCCCACCTGCCTCCCAAGGGTTGCAACCTCCGTGCAATTACTGGAATAATGTAAACAAACAAACAAACAAACAAAAGACGTGTCCATCTAGTGGAATCTTTGACTTTATGATTGTCCTCAACATCATGGAAATAAAAAATACAAGTACAGCCTTGTTAGAATAAATCTTCACAAAAGATTCTATGGGCAATATCCTTATCTGCATTCCAAAATTCATTCTAACACCCTTCTTGTTGCCGCATCATAACATCTCATAAAAAGAGAGGAAGGAGTGTTTAACAAGAGCTAGGGAGTAGTGAGCATTATTGTTATCCTTACGGTGTCTCCCAGGGTTACGGTGTTCCTTTATGGGTCCTCAGTTTGCTTGATGTGGCGCCTCAGACATAGACCCAAGAAAGCCCTGCCATGTCAGAGCATACCCCGTCTAAACAGCATGACACCGATATTCCTCAGAGTCCACAGATCCTTCCCAGCATCAACATCCACACGGATGTCCAGAAGATCACACTCAGATTCCAGCTGAGTATCATCCCCTTTACGTTTTCCCAACAGACTAGTAGCTGGTGATAGTACTGTGAGGGATAGCACCACCATTTTGAGAACAATCGACTGACATGTGGAGGCTCCTTGTAGACTCTGGGTATTAGACCTTTGTCAGATGGATAGATTGCAAAACATTTCTCCCATTCTGTAGGTTCTCTGTTCACTCTGATGATAATTTCTTTTACTATACAGAAGCTCTTTAGTTTAATTAGATCCCATTTGTCCATTTTTGCTTTTGCTGCAATTGCTTATGGCATTTTCATCATGAAATCTTTGCCTGTGACTTTGTCCTGAATGGTATTGCCTAGATTTTCTTCTCAGATTTTTATGGTTTGGGGGTTTTACATTTACATCTTTAATCCATCTTGAGTTCATTTTTGTATAAGGTATAGGGAAGGAGTCCACTTTCAGTTTTCTGCATATGGCTAGCCAGTTCTCCGAGGACTGTTTATTGAATAAGGAATCCTTTCCCCATTGCTTTTTTTTGTTTTTCAGATTTGTCAAAGATCAACTCTAACTAGCATTTTTTAATGAAACAAAATTGAATAAAGAAATCTGAAATCCAAATGGCCAATGAACATATGAAAGGATAGAAGTACCAATGAAAGCCCACAATGAATTGCCAATACATACCCACCAGATTGGCAATAGTGTCAAGAAATCTAAACATATCAAGTAGTGATAAGATAGAGCGATGGGAAACGCCTACTGGTAGTAGGAGTGTAAATTGGAAGCATTTGAACTTGTCTGATAAAGTTGAAAGTATTCATACTCTTTGATCCAGCAATTCTACTGCAAGATAGATGCTCTTGAGAAGCTCCTGCATGTGTGTAGGAGGACATAGACTAGGATTCCCAAATGAAAACAAGCAGAATGTTCATCGACAGTAAACAAATATAAAAAATGTGGTATATTCAAATACGGAATTGCGTTCAGCAACGAAAATGAATAAAATAGCATCATGGACATAATATTTAGTGAAAGGAGCCAGATACAAGAACATGCATACGGTGTAGTATTATATTTATCTAAGGTACAAAAGCAGGACAAACTAACCTATATTATTTAGGGATATATGCATAAGTGGCAAAATAATAGAGAAAAATGGAATGGTTAAAAGTAAAATCAAGGTAATGATGACCTCTCAGAGATGGAGAGACAGTTGGGAGTGGGGGCTTCCATGTTACTGAAAACATTTTATTGCTTAACCAGGGTAGTGAGTATAGGATCTGTCTGATTGTCCTTTAATGTTTACATAAGTGTTTTATTTATATACTATAATAGGTAATACTATAAATTCCCAATAAAATTTAAAAAATTAGAAAATTATGAAAAACAATATTTTAGTATATAAGTGCATTGGAAATAATCTTTTTAGCCAACTTCTGATTTAATATCCTTAATTTACATGTATTTCTGAGACAGGGAGGCCAGTCCCTACTCAGGAGTCATATTTACCCTGACATGGGATAGGATCCCCTTTATTTTCGTCCTCCCCAACCCATGTGCTCTGCTTCATGACTCTTGCCAGTCTAGTTAGACTAGTAGGCTTGAAAAAGAAAGAACAGAGAACATACCTGATAGGAGTAAGCACTGGGCCATGAAATTTTATTTCAATTACCTGTGTTTGTGTATAGTGGGTCCTAAGAAAAATACATTTATTAGTGGGTAATGGTCCAAAAAAATTTAAAAACCACTAACCTCAATTCCATGGTTAACAAATGGGATATCCTGATACAGCTCCACATCTTTGCAGATGATGGGCTTGTTTCAAACTGAAAGGAAAGAATGTAATCCATCTGGTAGAAATTCCCTTACCTTCCTACCGCCAAATCTGCAAGTATACCCAAATGGGCATTTACCTTTTGCATCCTCTGGCAGATGCAGCAACCCTCCCTCTATCAGACATCAATGTTTCCATGTGTGTTTTGGGTTCATCCCATCTCAACTCCGCAAGAACTTTTCTTTTCTGTTTATTCTTTTTCTCTCCTATATCTTCAAGCTCTCTCTCAGCATACACATATGCTAGAATAAACTCCACTTTAAAAAGAAATCTCCATTAACTCTATGTTGTCCCCTAGCTACCAGGCTGTATCTCTGCTCCTCTTCTCAAGCAAACATTTTTAAAGAGTTGCCAATAGCCATTAAATGTCTCTTTTCATCTTTCAGTTACTGTCACTCATTTGATTTAGCTTTGCCTTCAACTCCTCTGACACTGCTTTCAGCAAGGTCACCAATGAACTGTGTGTTGGCAAATCTGATGACCACTTCTCAATTTTCATCTTACTGACTTCATGATATTTGATTCAGTTGACAACTTCCCCATCTCAGAGCATGCTTTTCTCTTGGCTTCTATGATACCAGCCTGCTTTACCTCTTGCTTCTCTGGTCATTCCTCAATTCCTTTTCTGACTCTTCCATCTCTATCCATCTCTAGATGTTGAAGTGCTCCAGGATTAGACCCTTTAACTCTATCTTTTTAATTGTATTATCAAAGGGAACATCCTTCAATGCTATACTTTTAGCTTTAAATTATGTCTTTTGAGTGTTTTTTAATTTACAGGTTTTCCCCCTCCATCCATTTTCCCCTTTTGCATTTTATTTTTTGAAGAAACAAAGAAATTTATATGCAGAATTACCTTTGCTGGATTTTGTTGACTTTATCTTTTTGGTGTATTAATACTTTAATATATTCCTCTCTCCTGTGTTCTTTGTGTTTCCCATAAATTGGTAGTTGACCCAGAGGCTTTATCAGACATAAGATTCAGGTCGTTCTCTTTTTTTCTTTTTTCCAAGGCTGCTTTATTGTGGTGGTGTGTTCCCCCAGCAGGATATACATATTGTCTGATGGAACATCTTTTTGCAATTTTTGCTGCCACTAATTCTCAACGCCTAAGTCCATTAATTAATTACAGATTGTATGGTAGAGATATATTCAAATTCAATCACTCTTTCCTTTATTACCTAGAAAAATTATATAAAGAAAAAATTTTCCTCTTTTGGTATTTGATAGTATAAGAGGAGTAGGCTAAGTAAGTGTTTACATTTTGTTTTTTGTTTGTTTGTTTGTTTTTTACTTAACAGTTTTACAAATAGTGAGTTTATTCTTTCACATCCTACAAAGTTGATCAATTTTGTTGTATCTTTATGAAGTTATGAATTTAAATGTATTTGATCATTTAATGTATTAAAGTGTTATCCTTACTGATGCTCCATTTATTCCCCCTTTGCCCAATGGAAACCTTTTCAGTTTGGCTCATGAATTCTATTAAGATAGCCTAATAGACTTGGTAACTCCCTTGCTATTCCAGTTATCTATTGCTATGCAATAAAACTTAGTGGTTCAAACTTCATTTTAAAAAATTATTTCTCATGTTTCTATGAGTCGACTGGGCTCTACTGGGTAGTTCTCACTTGGGGCCTATATTAATTTCCTATTACTGCTGTAACAAATTACCACAAATTTAATGGTTTAAACAATGTAAATCTATCTTATAGTTTTGGGAGGTCAGAAATCAGAATTGAATCTCACTGGGCTAAAATCACAGTGTTGACAGGGCTGTATTCGTTTCTCAGGGCTCTAGGAGATAATCGGTTTCTTTGCCTGCTCCAGCTTCTAGAAGCTGCCTATAGTCCTTAGCTTATGCTGTCTTTCTTTTATCTTCAAAACTAGCAATAGCATGCCTAATCCTTCTCACATCCCAGCACGCCACACTCCTCTTCTGCCTCCCTCTTCCACTGTTCAGAACTCTTGTGATCACATTAAGCCCACTCTGATAATTCAGAATAACCTCCCTGTTTTAAGGTCAGGTGATTAGCGATCAGAATGCCCTTTGCCATGTAACATAACATTAACAGATTATGGAGATTAGGAAATTGACATCTTTGGGAGACGTTTTCTGCCTACCACGGGGTATATTATAAATTTGTAGTCAATTGCTAGTTGAGGGTGTAGTCATCCAAAAGTTCAACTTGGCTGAATGACCAAGAGGACTCACTTACCTCACTGGCAGTTGATGCTGGTTGTTGGCTGGGAGCTCATCTGAGGTTATCAATGGGACTGACCACCTACACATGACCTCTTAAGATGGCTTGGCTTTTCATAGAATGGTAGCTGGGTTCCAAGATAGAATTTTCCAAGAGCAAACATTCTGAGAGGTATAAAATGCAAGCTTCTAGACCAGTTAAGATCTACTGCTGGAACTGGGATAGAGTCTCTTCCTCCATACTTTTTTCATCAAAGCAGTCATAGAACTCCCCCAGATTAAAAGGAGTTGAGAAAAAGGTCCACTTACTGGTAGCAAGGTCACATTGGATAAAAGTATGTGAAATAGGAAATATTTTTGCAGCCACTTTTTGAAATCTGTCATGTTTGCTATTGGGCATAACAAGATGTTTAAAGCTCATTTTTTTTTTCACTTAGCAAAAGTTTATTGAACACTTACTATGTGCCAAGCACATGTGAGTAAAAAGAACCATATCATATCAAAGTGTCTTTTCATTGTTGTTATTTTTAAAATTTTTTTATTATACTTTAAGTTCTAGGGTACATGTGCACAATGTGCAGGTTTGTTACATATGTATACATGTGCCATGTTGGTGTGCTGCACCCATTAACTAGTCATTTACATTAGGCATATCTCCTTATGCTATCCCTCCCCCCTCCCCCCACCCCACGACAGGCCCCGGTGTGTGATGTTCCCCTTCATGTGCCCAAGTGTTCTCATTGTTCAATTCCCACCTATGAGTGAGAACATGTGGTGTTTGGTCTTCTGTTCTTGCAATAGTTTGCTGAGAATGCTGGTTTCCAGCTGCATCCATGTCCCTACAAAGGACATGAACTCATCCTTTTTTATGGCTGCATAGTATTCCATGGTGTATATGTGCCACATTTTCTTAATCCAGTCTGTCATTGATGGACATTTGGGTTGGTTCCAAGTCTTTGCTATTCTGACTAGTGCCATAATAAACATACATGTGCATGTGTCTGTATAGCAGCATGATTTATAATCCTTTGGGTATATACCCAGTAATGGGATGGCTGGGTCAAATTGTATTTCTAGTTCTAGATCCTTGAGGAATCGCCACACTGTCTTCCACAATGGTTGAACTAGTTTACAGTCCCACCCACAGTGTAAAAGTCTTCCCATTTCTCCAATCCTCTCCAGCACCTGTTGTTTCCTGACTTTTAATGATTGCTATTCTAACTGGTGTGAGATGGTATGTCATTGTGGTTTGATTTGCATTTCTCTGATGGCGAGTGATGATGAGCATTTTTTCATGTGTCTGTTGGCCGCATAAATGTCTTCTTTTGAGAAACGTCTGTTCATATCCTTTGCTCACTTTTTGATGGGGTTAAGCTCATTTTGAATATTTCTTGCTCTGACCTGGAACTAACATTTTCTCTGAGAAGCCTTGGTTCTGTTTATTGGAAAATGGTAATTCAAAACCAAAATTTGGACGCAAAAATACACATTGCTACTAGGTTGGTCTTCTATTCTTGACCTTTTCAATGAGCATGGTTAGAAAATACACACACACACTCCCATACATATACATATACATATACATATATACACACATACATATACATATACATATACATATATATACACATACATATATACAAAACAGGCCAAGTGCGGTGGCTCATGCCTGTAATCCCAGCACTTTGGGAGTCGAGACAGGTGGATCGCTTGAGGCTAGGAGTTCAGGACCAGCATGGCCAACATGGTGAAACCCTGTCTCTATTAAAAATATGAAAATTAGTAAGGTGTGGTCGAGAGCACATGTAAGCCCAGCTATTCAGTAGGCTGAGGCATGAGAATCACTTGAACCCAGGATAGGTGAGCCGAGATCATGCTCCTTTCGCACTCCAGCCTGTGGTGACAGAACAAGGTTATTCAAAAAAAAAAAAAAAAAAAAAAGAAAAGAAACAAAAAACAACAACAAATCCAGATATATGCATATATTATCTAAAGATAAAATATTTTATTTATTTATTCTGTTACTTCAAATTCCATAGGATTTTCACTTGATAATCTTGTATTTTACTTTTGTATTTTCTTTTTTCCTTACTGACAATTCTGGTGCCCAATTACACACAAATGTTAGAGTATGACATAACTACTAATTTACATTATCCCACATTTTACCCACAAAAGTCTTAGAATAAAATACCAATATAATAAAATCAAAAATAATAAAATTTGGGGTTATTACGCCTTTCCTATTCTTTTTCCTTTTGTTGTCTATATTGTGAGGGATTATGTAGATATTATACATATTCTCTTTTATCCGTGATTGAATCTTATTCTTTTTTTTTTTTTTTTGAGACGGAGTCTCGCTCTGTCGCCCAGGCTGGAGTGCAGTGGCCGGGACCCCGCTCACTGCAAGCCCGGCCCCGGTTCACGCCATTCTCCTGCCTCAGCCTCCTGAGAAGGCTGGGACTACATGCCTCGCAGAATCACAAATACCGCTAATTTTTTATTTTTAGTAGAGACGGGTTTCCCCACTCATGGTCTCGATCTCCTGACCTTGTGGATCTGCCCGCCTCGGCCTCCCAAAGTGCTGGGATTACAGGCGTGAGCCACCGCGCCCGGCTGAATCTTATTCTTTAAGTAAATATATATTTACTGATACCGTCAGTTATTATGTCAGTTTCTCTCTTGTCATTTAGGTTGTGTGAAGCCTGTTTTCCAGAAGATTATTCAGGAATTGGTCATCAAACAATGTTTTCTGGGTCCTTGAATGTTAATAACAGATTGATGGTCATCTTTATAGTTGAAAATAAATTTTTCCTGGGTCTAAGATACTTTATTCACATTTTCCTTTCTTAGCATAAAGTGTCAAAGGGCTGGTTATAATATAGTTTTCTTTCCCTAAGAATCACTTGATCTTTTTGCCTGATTAGAGTTTTTTTCACTTTCTTTATAATATAGCAGTTTTACTGGACTTTATCTTTGTGTTTGTCATTCTGGGTTAATATACTTAGTAAATTATATTCCCTTTCATAATGTAAATTCAATTTTATTTCAGGAATTTTTTAAAATTATAATTTTTAGTGTTTGTTATATTTTTTCCCCGGGACCCTTATTATGCTATTTTGCTATGTTGGATCTTCTTTGCCTATAGTCTTTATTTGTCACTTTGTTTTGAATTCTTTTAATCTCTTTCTTCATTTTTAAAAACTTTTTTATTTGGAAATAACTTTATAGAATAGCTGCAAGAATAAAACTGTTGTAACTTTAACCCAGATTCTCCTATTGTTAACATTTTATTCAACTTTTAAATTGCTTCTGTATTCTTCTTTAATTTGATTCATTTCTACAGCCTTTTTTGTCTTTCAAGACATTGACTTTTTGTTGTGATAAATATATACGATATAAAATTTACTATTTTAACCATTTTTAAACATACAATTAAGTGGCATTAAGTATTTTCACATTATTGTGCAACCATCACACCTCTACATCTTCAGAACTTTTTCATCATCTCAACCTGAAACTCTGAACCCATTAAACAAAACTACCCACCTCCTCCCCTCAGCCTGTGGTAACTACTATTCTAATTTTTTTCTCTATTAATTTTTCTATTCTAGGTACTTCATATAAGCAGAATCATATAATACTTGTCCTTTTTTGTGTGACTTATTTCACTTACCATAATGTTTTCAAGGTTCATCCATGTTGTGGAATGTATCAGAATTTCATTCCTTTTTAAGGCTGACAACATCTTCTATGTAGAAAACCTTAAAGATTACACACTTATACAAACTGTTAGAACCAACAAGCAAATGTCGTTTATTCATCTGTCAAAGGACATTTGGATTGTTTTCACCTTTTGGCTATAATAACAGTGCTATAAACATTGATGTACAAACACCTGTTCAAACTACTACATTTAATTCTTTTGCGAATATACTCAGAAGTGAAATTGGTAAATGATATGGTAGTTTTATGTTTAGGATTTTGAGGAACTGCCATGCTGTTTTCCACAGTGGCTTTGCCATTTTACATTCCCATTAGCAGTGCACAAGAGTTCCAATTTATCTACATCCTTGCTGGTACTTGTTATTTTCTGTTTTTGTTTCTTTGTTTGTTTGTTTGTTTTCTATCATAGCCATTTCAATGGGTGTGAATTGGTATCTCATTGTGATTTTGATTTGCATTTTCCTAATGCTGGTGAGAATTTTTTAGATGCTTTTTGGTCATTTGCATATATCTTCTTTGGAGGAATGTCTATTCAAGTCCTTTGCCCATTTTTGAATTGGATTGGTTTGCTGTTGTTCTGTTGTAGGGGAGCTCCATATATTCCAGAAGTTAATGCCTTATCAGATATATATAATTTCCAAATATTTTCTCCTATTCTGTAGGTTCCCTTTTTATCCTGCTGATAGTATCCTCTGATATACAAAAATTTTTAATATTAATGTCCAATTTATTTTTTCTTTTGTTGCTGTGTTTTTACTGTCATATCCAAAAATTCATTGCCAAACCCAATGTCGTGGAGCTTTTCCTCCATGTTTTCTAATAAGAGTTTTATAGTTTTAGTACCTACATTTAGAACTTTCATCCACTTTATTTTTTGTATACGGTAAGAATCCACTTTCATCCTTTTGCATGTGGATATTGTTTTCTCAGCACTGTTTGTTTAAAAGACTGTCCTTTTAATTGAATGGTCTTGTCACCCTTGTTGAAAATCAGTTGACCATATATGCGAGGGCTTATTTCTATTCCATTGGTCTGTCTGTCTTTAGGCTAGTACCACGCTAACCTAAAGACGTTAGTCTGATCACTGTAACTTTGTGGTACGTTTTGAAATCAGGAAGTCCTTCAATTTTGTTCTTTTTCACGATTGTTTTGTTCTTATTTTTTCAAGATTTTTTTGGCTAGTCAGAGTTCATTGAATTCCATACAAATTTTAGAATTTAAAAAATATTTCTGTAAAACAATGCCATTGGTTTTTAATGGGGAGTGCATTACATCTTTGGATTGCTTTGGGTAATATAGATATCTTAAAAATATTAAGTCTTCCAATCCATGAGCATAGGATATCCTTCTGTTTATTTATGTCGTCTTTATTTCTTTCAGCAGTATTTTGTATGTTTCATTGTACAAGTCTTCCATCTCTTTGGTTAAGTTAATTCGTGTTTTATTCTATTTGATGTTATTGTAAATGGAGTTGTTTCCCTTTCTGAATTTTTCATTGTTAGTGTACAGAAACACAACTGACTTTTGTACGTTGACTTTGTATCTTGCAACTTTGCTAAATTTGCTTATTGGTTCTAACAGTTTGTATAAGTGTGTAATCTTTAAGGTTTTCTACATAGAACATGCAAATGATCATTTTACTTATTTCTTTCCAATTTGGATGTTTTTATTTCTTTCTCTTGCCTAATTGCTCTGAAAAACTGTTTTGATGTTATCAGTGGGTTTTTCATATATGGCCTTTATCATGTTGGAAAATTTCCTTTAATTTCTGATTTGTCAAATATTCTTTTTAAATCACAAAACAGTGTTGAATTTTGTCAAATGCCTTTTCTGCATCAATTGAGATGATTGTGTGATTTTATTTACTTTGTTGTTAATGTGGAGTATTACATTGATAGATTTTTGTATGTTGAATGATCCTTGAATTCCAGGAATAAATATCTTTTGTTCATGGCATATAATCATTTTAATATGCTGCTGAATTCAGTTTGCTAGTATTTTATTGAAGATGAAACTGACATTTTTGAAGAACACAGTGTCATTTTAAACAAAATAGAATGTTTTCCATTTGGTCTTTGCTTTTTAAATTTTTATATTTCTTACTTCCTATTTTTAAGGTATTATCTGTTGCATTTTAATTCATTTGCTCCTTCTAGTGTACTCTTCATTTCTAAAATATTTTTCTTTTATTTATAATATTTCCAGAGATATATTACCTAATTTTTGAGTGTTTCTAATTCTGATTAATGTTATTTCATATATCATTTTCATAGTTGTTTAGCTTTTTAGTTATTTTATTTTTTTTAGGTTATAATTTTAATCTATTTTGTGGTAATGTTTTTCTAATGTGCATTAATTATTTTAGGGATATTACTTGGCTTCTTGATCTGTTATCTGATGTTGACTTAAGATCTGATCCTTCCTTTCCTCATTTACACTTGAAATTAGTTTTCCTTGATTTTTAGAAATAGTTGTTATTCAAGATAGTTTCTCTAACCTCATGGCTCTAGAGCTCTCTCTTTTGTTTAATTTGTGCAATATTCAACAAATTTGGAAGCTTATTTTCTGGAAATACATTTTCCCTTACTTTTATCTGGACCTTCCCTTTCCTTTAGTGCTCTTGTCTCTGTGCTGCTCAGATGGGCGTCTCCTTGCTGGAGACACTACAGTTTCTCTTCATTTGAACTCTTTGCCCTCAAAGTAAGTTTTGATGAGTTAGTTTGGGAGTTCATAGAGCCCAGACTTCTCTGGTCCTGTCAGACTTTACTGCAAACTCCTTTAACTCACTCATTATTAGAGGGTGTAAAACTCCTCTCAGTTTCAGATAAAATTTCCAGTGAGTACTTTTTGGATATTTTAGCATTCTCAAGTTCATCTGATGCCCCTTGTTTTTCTCTGGTTCCTCCTGCAAAGGTACTGATAAAGTGCAGTTTTTATTGGTGTCAGCGGTTACTCCTCATCCACTCATATTTTACAGTCTATGGAAATATGCTGTCAACTATTGTTTTTGTTTGTTTGAGACGGAATCTTGCTCTGTTGCCAGGCCGGAGAGAAGTGGCGTGATGTCAGCTCACTGCAACCTCTGCCTCCTGGGTTCAAGCGATTCCCCTGCCTTAGCCTCTTGAGTAGCTGGGATTACAGTTGTGTGCCATGATGCTGGGCTGATTTTTTGTATTTTAATAGTGATGAGGTTTCACCACCTTGGCCAGGATGGTCTCGATCTCCTGACCTCGTGATATGCCTGCCTCCCAAAGTGCTGGGATTATAGGCATGAGCCACCACACCCAGCCACTGTCACCTTATTTTTTTTTATTTTATTTTTTTATTTTTTATTTTTGCTGGGCGTGGTGGCTCAAGCCTGTAATCCCAGCGCTTTGGGAGGCCGAGACAGGCGGATCACGAGGTCAGCAGATCGAGACCATCCTGGCTAACCCAGTGAAACCCCGTCTCTACTAAAAAACACTGTCACCTATTTTTAAGGATGATCTCCATGGGTATTTGCCTTTGTTATCCTATTTGCTCTGTTTCTCTTTATAGGCTGATTTAAGGATATTCAAAACATTATGCCACTTCTGCTGTCATCTTCCTAGAATTCACCAAAAACGAACTCTTGATTCTGACTGCCTTTCCTGTACTAAACATGCTCCTTCCTCAAGCCCACTTCATCTCAGTCATGCCGCCACCATCTACCACAGTATGAAAACCTGACATCTGGGAGTCATTCATGATGCCCCATTTTTTCTCATTTGTAACATTTAATCTGTCAAACTTCTTGACTTCCTATCTCCTACACTGGAACCATACTGCTGTTGAAGGACATTTGCTGATGGAATATATTTGCCATTCTCACATTTGGGCAATGTCCCGCATTATGCCTCTATCTTCCAGAGTAGAAGCTAGAGATTCAGTTTCCCCAATATCTTGTGATATATTATCTTCCTATCAGATGCACCCATTTGAGACTGCAGTTCATAAGACAGCTATGTGATAAGGCAAGAATCCACTTCTGACAAGAGTAGCAGTGGAAGGTTTCAGCTTCAAGGAACAATAGTTGCATAATTTAAAGTATCTGGTTCTTAGTTCTTAGGCTAACTGATGTGAGCGAAGGTGCAGGGGACACAGCAGCAGTGGGTCTTCAGTGGGGCCATTTCCTGGTTAGAGTTGAGCATCTTCTCTAGTTGGATAGCCTCAAACAATCACTTTCCGGCCTTTCCAGAAATTCTATGAACTACCTAACACCCATAAAATATTGCTTTCCTACTTATATTAGCTCGAGAGGGTTTCAATATTTGCTACTATGGATGCAATGACATACCACTGCTCTTTTTTCAGTTCCTCTGATGCGCCCACCACAGCCTCATGCCCTCTGAAGACAATCCCTCCATCTCTGCAACTGTCCTCTCAACTACCATTTCCACTCTTTTCTGAAAATAGGAAGAAGAGAACATTTCAGTTTCTTTTTAACCTCACTTTAATTGCTGAGTACTGTTTTTCACAGCAAAGACTTCTGCACTACAGAAAAGCTAACTATAAAATTACCTTCTTTCCCTCCAAAGAGCTCAGCCCACTTTTCCACACCCGAATTCCTATGATTTATATGGTCCTATTAATTGTAAAAATCATAGAAAGGGTGGGGCTTTCTACGTTTGATGTGTATTCAGTTATTTTTTATGGAGCTTGTATTTCCATAGGTTTTATTTTGCCCTCATTAAAACAGCTTCGTCATCTCTTAAAATCTAACATAGTTATATTTTACCTCTGTGTTCTGTGTTCAGGACTCAAAGATAAAATATGAAGCCATTTTGAAAGTAAAAGATATGGGGGAGAAAATAGAAACTTGTTAAAACCAATACTTTGCCAGGAGAAGTCACGAGGAAAATCTAAGTTATAAAATTTTTGAAAACTTCAGACAAATCCCAGAAATGATGAAGTTTGACCTAGGAAGAAAAAACAATCTGGGAATTCTACTGTTTCTGACATTTGACCAATTTCTTTGGAAAAATGATTGAATGGCTGCTGATACACTTGAAGATGAACACTTGATATATTACTGCTAAATACTGGAGAGATCCTGAGAGGAAAGTCTGAGGAACTTAGACACTGAACATTTAGGAACAGTAGATATTTGAAACTCAATACAGGACTGAATTATAACAATAGAATCCACAAGCTGCCCGATCACTTATGGAATCAACTGTACCCCTCAGTCCTTAGGGAAAAATATGACATCAAATCTGTTACTACCGTATTTTTATAATCTCCAGAAAGAATTTCCACCCTCAACAGTAATTCTTGTACTAACAAACGCCTGTGTTCCTTTTCTTTCCTGCCTTTAATAGTATAGGGGTCAAGGTTTTTTTCACCGCTTAACTTGATACAGATTTGTATTTAAATACATGTTTTAAATGTCACTGTTGGCCTCACTAATTTCATCACATTTTTTTTCTCAAAGAATTTATTTTGCTTATGGGTAAGTGAATTTGGGGAATGAGTAGTTGCCTTATTTGCCTTCTATTTTGCACATTTTCCCAGACATGTCAATATTACTTAGCACCACATATGCTTAAAACTCCTAATATTTATAAACAATTTCAAAAACAATTTGCTTACATTTCTTTAGACATTTTATAAATATGGTATTCATCTGAAATGTTTATCTTCACAGTATATTACAAACAAAATGATGCCACAAATGCCCTGTTACTATTGAAATATACATTCATTTACTTTGGGAAGATTATTAAAAATAATATTTTTAAACCTACTAAAATAAAATCAAACTTTACTTGGTAGTGAAAATAAATGCCCTGCTAAAGGAAATCCAGCACAGCACAACATGAACTTCTATCTACATAGATTGGGACCCTGGTATCTAGAAGGAAAGGTCCAGATAATATGAAGAGAATATTTTGTTATCCACTGATATGATTATATCAATATAACGTAGTTACTTAAAACTGGCTTGAGAGATCAGTGGAAGCCTCAGAGTTTAATGTTTCTACACAATTTCCTTTTTTTCCTCTTTTTGAGTCCAAATCTGTAACAGGTTAATTCAATTCAACAAACCTCCAACATGGAGAAATGGAAAAACCTCCTCATCTCTACACAGGTGTAGATAAAGGAAATTGCATCATCTGTGGTGCAGGCACAGAGAAAAACTTGCAGAATATGATGGATTGAAAATATTGGGACTGCGAACCCAGACACTATGCATGGGTGGCTGTTCTAAGTGAACCACTAGCATGGAGTTCAGCCAATAACCTGCCATGCCTACGCCTGTGGCTTGTTGAGTGGCTTTACAAGAAGCAGCAATTGTTTTTGGGTGACAATGGACTCTTCCAATAGGGAAGATAACAAATTTCTGGGATCCCTTTGGTTCAGACCTAGCAGATGTTTCACCCTTACAGGCTGCTGACGAGTTGTCACCCCCTTGGTCTGTTCCATGATGAAACAGACCCCGTTGGTCTCTTTCCATGTTCTTTCTGAAAGAACAACATTCAAATGTTTACTGGTCTATGCTGTCTTTATCCCTTTTGAGGCTTTATAAAGCCAGAATGCAATACCTACTGGTATCTGTGAGTTTTACTTCTGCCATCCTCCAACTCCATCCCGTTCTTCACAGACACAGGCCTAGGGTTTCATGAATGGCAGCCCAAGGTGTTTGAACTTCATTATGTAGAGAGTACAAAATATTTAAATCTTTGTGGAACACAAAAACAAAGACAATGCTTCCAGAAGGTTGATAGGAGAGCAGGGTACAGTCAGATGGAAGCAGGGAGAACACTGGGAGTGGGGGAACCGTTTATGATTAATCAGAATAGATCAGGTGTGAGGTGATGTGAAAGCGGAGGTCAGTGGGATCCAATCCTTATCACTTCAAGAGGAAGAGCAAATGTATTCATTGTTTTCTCTCTTGGAAAGTTCCTTTAGAGGGGTAGCAGAGCAGGTCTGTCTGCACAGTAAGCCTTGGGCCAGTGGATATGCAAATGGAAATATTCATAACTCTGCAGAGACCAAAGGTGTGATGACTGGCCTGGCTCTAGCTGCTGCTTCTCTCTTGTCCAAATCCCAAACAGTACACTTAATGCTCTTACAGAATCTCTGAACAATCCTGATTCGAAGCACAGTGTGATAAGAAGGCTGCCTTCACTCAGCATCAAGACCTTGAGTCTGCTCCTCCTGTTGCCAGCATGTCACTCCACTGCCCAGGGCCTGGTTGGTTACACCCTATCCTGTCCATGGACACTTTTTTGTGGTTCCTTGGTAATGGTTTTTCTGTCTGTGGTACTCTAGGACTCAGAGGTTGCCTTCTGTGATCAAGATCTCCAGTTCCTCTGGTAGCTACCTTCACCATCTTCTGTTACCAACCACTGGCATGGAGTTCTGCCAACCATCTGCCAGGCCTACCCCTGCTTGGATCTATTTATACCACAAGTCTTGGTTTCTGTTCACTTCAGTTATGGTTCTCACACCTTACCTGTCCTTTCTTCATTTTGGGTGTAACACATTCTTCACACTCCCACATGCCAGCTGTAGCTGTTGTCACTGAAAACCACCCCCAGTGAGCCCTGCCTCCCTCTCCTAATGCTCTTCTCTAGTGCCCTCCCTCCCAGATTGTAGCTGGATGACCTTGTGACTTGCCAGTAGAATGGGGCAGAAGTGATGCTGACAGTTCTGAACCTAAGCATTAAAAAGGACTAGCAACTTCTGCTCCTGTGTTCTTAGAAGCTAGTTACCATGTGAGAAGTCCAAGTATGCCGCTGAAGGATAGGCCCCATGGAGAGCCTTGGAGGATGAGCTCTGTGGAGAGCGAAGCCATGTGGTGGAGCACTGAGGCACAAGACAAGTGAGGAAAGAGCTCATCTGGGACATCCCAGTACAGTCAAGCCTCCAAATGACTCCAGCCCCTGCCGTCATATGACTGCAACCACATGAGAGACCCCAAGTAAGACCAGCAGGAAAACCACCCATCTGATCACAGTCAACTTATGAAATTATAAAGAACAGTAATACATTATTGTTTTACAGTGATATGTTATGCAGATGCAAATATCGAAATCAAACTCCTGAACAACAGATTCTTGACTGACAGGTTTTTTGTCAGAACTGCTAAGAGTAACAGCCAACATTTATGGAAGACTAAATTCTAGGAATTGTTTCAGGTGCTTTGCATGTATAAGGTAATTTGATCTGCAACAACAACACTATGAGATGTACACTGTTACTACCCTGCATTTTACAATGGGGGAAACCAAGGCTTAGAAAGGTGACTTACCTTGCCCAAGATTACAGAATGGATAAGAATCTGAATTTAAAGCCAGGTAACCTGGCTTCTAAGCCCTCAACTCTATTGTCTCCTGATCTCAGCATTTGTCAAATTGACCATCTTCTACTATCACAAGTATCAAGAATTACATTGGGTATCTATAGAACATTATAGGACATATCCACGAATCAGATAAAGTGATGACTCTTCTTTGGGTTTTTACCAGGATATGGAATCACATGTATCATAATGGTATAATTTAAGAAGTGCTGGGAAAGTCCCCTGGACCCCCAAAATGTTTCCACTGAGAAGTTGGCTGCTAGATGTATTGGCGCTCCTTTGTATGTTATTTGTTTTTTCCCTCTTGCTGCTTTTAGGACCTTTTCTTTATACTTGACCTTTGGAAGTTGGATTATTAAATACCTTGAGGTAATCTTCTTTGGGTCAAATCTGCTTGGTGATGTATAACCTTCTTGTACTTGGATATTGATATATTTCTCTAGGTTTGGGAAGTTCTCTGTTACTTTTATTTTTGAATAAACTTTCTACCCTTGTCTCTTTTTTCTACCTCCTCTTTAAGGCAGTACCTCTTAGATTTGCCCTTTTGAGGCTATTTTCTACATCTTGTGGGTGTGCTTCATTGTTTGTTATTCTTTTTTCTTTCGTCTCCTCTATGCATTTTTAAATAGTCTGTCTTCGATTGGATTAAGAAAATGTGGCACATATACACCATGGACTACTATGCAGCCATAAAAAAGGATGAGTTTGTGTCCTTTGTAGGGACATGGATGCAGCTGGAATCCATCATTCTTAGCAAACTATCACAAGAACAGAAAACCAAACACCGCATGTTCTCACTCATAGGTGGGAACTGAACAATGAGATCACTTGGACTCAGGAAGGGGAACATCACACACCGGGGCCTATCATGGGGAGGGGGGAGGGGGGAGGGATTGCATTGGGAGTTATACCTGATGTAAATGACAAGTTGATGGGTGCAGCACACCAACAAGGCACAAGTATACATATGTAACAAACCTGCACGTTATGCACATGTACCCTACAACTTACAGTATAATAATAATAAATAAATTAAAAAAAAAATAGTCTGTCTTCAAGCTCACTAATTATTCTGCTTGATCAATTCTGCTATTAAGAGACTCTGATGAATTCTTTAGTGTATGTATTGCATTTTTCACTCCCAGAATTTCTGCTTGATTCTTTTCAATTATTTCAATCTCTTTGTTAAATTTATCTGATAGAATTCTCAATTCCTTCTCTGTGTTATCTTGAATTTCATCGAACTCCCTCAAAACAGGTATTTGGAGTTCTCTGTCTGAAAGGTCACATACCTCTGTCTCTTTGGGATTGGTTTCTGGTGCCTTACTTAGTTTGTTTGGTGAGGCCATGTTTTCCTGGATGGTCTTGATGCTTGTGAATATTCATCAGTTTCTGACTATTGAAAAGTTAGGTATTTATTGTAGTCTTTGCAGTCTGTGCTTCTTTGTACCTGTCCTTCTTGGGAAGGCTTTCCAGGTATTTGAAGAGACTTGAATGTTGTGGTCTAAGATTTTGGTCACTGAAGCTATATCTGCATTAAGTGGCACCCCAAGCCAGTAAGGCTGTGACTCTTGCAGACTTGTAAAGATACTGCCTTGGTGGTCTTGGGTAAGATCCGGAAAATTGCCTGGATTTCCAGGCAGAGATTCTTGTTCTCTTCCCTTACTGTCCTCCAAACAAATGGTGCCTCTCTTTGTGCTGAGCAACCTGAAGATGCAGGAGGGTGACACAAGCACCCCTATGGCCACCACCACTGGGACTGTGCTGGGTCATCCTGAAACCAGCATAGCACTGGGTCTTGCTCAAGGACCAGGATGGCCACTGCTTGCCTACCACCTAGGTTTACTCAATGGCCAAGGGTTCTACAATCAAGAGGTGGCAAATCCAGCCAAGCTTGTGTCATTCCCTTCAGAGCAGTGAATTTTTCTGGGCCCAAGGTAGGTCCAGAAGTACCATCTGGGAGCCAAGGCCTAGAGTTCAGAACCTTACATGTATACCCAGTGCTGTATTCTACTATGGCTGAACTGGCACCCAAGCTGCAAAACAAAGTTCTTCTCACTCTTCCCTCCCCTTTTCTTCCTTCCTTCCTTCCTTCCTTCCTTTCTTTCTTTCTTTCTTTCTGTCTTTCTTTCTTTCTTTCTTTCTTTCTTTCTTTCTTTCTTTTTTTTGGGAGTCTTGCTCCATCGCCCAGGCTGGAGTGCAGTGATGCGACCTCAGCTCACTGCAACCTTCGTTCCTGGGCTCAAGCAATTCTCCTATCTCAACCTCCTGAGTAGCTGGGACTACAGGCATCTGCCACTGCACTCGGCTAATTTTTGCATTTTTAGTACAGATGGGGTTTCACCTTGTTTTTCAGGCTAGTCTCGAACTCCTGACCTCAGCTGATCCACCCGCTTCGGCCTCCCAAAGTGCTGGGATAACAGGTGTGAGCCACTGTGCCCAGCCTTCCCTCCTCTTTTCTTAAGCAGAATATTCCTTGTAGCCACCAGTGCCCTAGATCTACGGTGAGTATTGCCTGGCTACTGCTGATGTTCATTCAAGGCCCAAGGGCTCTTCTGTCAGCTTGTGGTGAATGCTGCCAGTCCTGAGTCTCCATTCAGAGAAGTGGGCTTCCCTGTGGCCCAGGGCAGGTCCAAAAATGCCATCTAGGAACCTAGACCTGGAATCGGGGACTCCAGGAGCCCACTTGGTGCTCTATCCCACTGTAGCTGCGCTGGCAACCAAGCTGCAAGACAAAGTTTCCTTTACTCTCCCCTCTTCTTTTCTAAAGCTGAAGGAATCTCTCCCCATAGCCGCCACAGCTGGGAATGTGCTTGGTCACACCTAAAACCAGCACATCTCTGAGTCTCAACCAAGGCCTGTGGTGAGTATTGCCTGGCTACTGCTGCTGATAATTCAAGGCCCAAGGGCCCCTTAGCCGGCAGGTAATAAATCCTGCAGCAGCTGCATCTTTCTCTTAAAGGCGACAGGTTCCCTTCGGGCCTATGGTGTCTAGAAATGTCTCTGGGACCTAGGTCCTGAATGGGGGCCTCAGAACTTTGCTTGGTCCCTATTATACTGTGGCTGAGCTAGTATCCAAGTTGCAAAACAAAGTCCTCTTTACTCTTCTCTCATCTCCTCAAGCAGAGTGAAGGAGTTTCTCCTGGAGCTGTGAGCTGTGCTGCCTGGAGCTGGCGGAGGGGCGATGCAAGCACTCCTTTGGCTGTCCAAGTTAGTGTCTCACTAGGTCACATGCCCTTTAAGTCCACTGGTTCTCAGCCCAGCACAGCACCAGGACTTGCCCAAGAATTGCAGTCTTTGTGGCCTAGACTGCCTTTCAAGTTTATCTAGAACTCTAGAGAACTTTAGCCCATCGTGGTGAGACTTGTCAGAACTCAGGTTCTGACAACTGGGATGGACAATTCACTTCTGGCTAGGGTTGGTCTAAATGCTCCCTCTGTGGGCACCGACTGAGTTCTACCCCAAGTCGTTTTCCACTATGACAGGCCAGCTCTGAGTTCCAATGTAAATTTCCATGATTTCTGCACTTTTCCTCTCCCAGATGCCCAGATTCTCTCTCTGCATCATGTAGCCACTGCCAAGGGATGAGGAAGGAATGGTGTAGGTAATTCAAGACTGCCTTTCATGCCCTCTTTAGTGCCTCTTATGATGTTAAAACTAGGTGCTGTGGTCACTTACCCGGCTTTTAGTTCTTATGAAGGTGCTTTTGTGTATGGATAGTTGCTCAGTTTAGTGTTCCTGTGGTGGTGGGGGGATAAGTGCTAGAGGCTTCTATTCGGCCATCTTGCTCTGCCCCCTCCTCCAACCTTGTATTTTAGTATACACAACTAATAAAGTCTAATGTTATTTCAAACCTCTCCTGTCCTCTCCAGTGATGGTGGGCTCTTAGGACCCTTCAACTCTATATTTCAGATTTCCATTTTAATATTATTTAGTACTTACTTTTAATCCCTCAGATTTTTTTTCAGTTATTATTTTTGTATTCCTTTGCTCACCATTTCTTCTTGCATCCTATTTTCCTATCTGAGTCAATTATTTTTTTACCTGAAGTGTATCCTTCAATTAGCTATTCTTTCATCAATAACCTAAGTGTAGGGGAGTCTCTCCATTTTTATTTGCTTAAAAATGTTTTCAGTTTGTCCTCATACTTGATTGGTCTTCTACTTGCTTATAGAATTCTAAGTTGAAAATATTTTTCCTCAGGACTCTGCAGATATTATCACCTAGATAATCTAGAATTTTTTAGTGTTTGCAGTTGCTATTGAGATATGTGCTATCCATCTAACTGTTCCTTCGTAAGAAATCTCTTTCCTTTTTTGCTTCCTTTTAACAGTTTCTCTTAGTTTTCTTAGACAACCTTATTACATATATTCATTTGTGATGTATCTTTATACTGTGCTTCTTGAATATTCATGTCTTTTACCAACTTTGGAAATTTCTTAGTCATTATATTTTGAATTTTGCCTCTTTATTGTTCTCTGTATTCTTTCCTTCTGAAACTTTCAGAAATATATTGGATCGTCTTACTTTCTTCTCTTGATTTCTTACTTTTGCTTATATATTTGCCATTTCTTCCTTTTTATACTACATTCTTAGATTTTTTCAGTTCCATTATACATTATTATACATGCCTTTTTTCTTCAACTATGCCTAACTAGCTCTTTAACTCACCTGCTGAATTTTCTCTACAATTACCAACATTTTAACTTTCGTAATTCTCAAATCCTGAAGTTCTTTTGAAATTTCATTTGGAAATAGATTTAGTTCTTAATTTAGTATAGTGCCTAAGGCCCTGTACTCCAAATAAAGAATGCGCTTGTGCAAATGTCAACTCTTGTCACTTATTAGATCTATGACCCAGGGCAAGTTACTTAACTTCACTGTCCTTTAGTTTCCTCAACTATAAAATGGGAAAATAATAATGCCTCATAACACAATAATAATACTATAATGTTGTGAGAATTAAATGAGTTAATATTTGCAAAAATAGAGTGTGTAGTATGTGGTCAGTGCTATGCTATCATCATCATCATCATTAACATCATTCGAAGCAAACTTGTCTTTTTGTATTTCTTTTAAAAAGTTTAAAATTTTTTTTTTTTATTTCTATAGGTTATTGGGGGAACAGGCGGTGTTTGATTACATCAGTAAGTTATTTAGTGGTAATCTGTGAGATTTTGGTCCACCCATCACCCGAGCAGTATACACTGCACCCTATTTGTAGTCTTTTATCCCTCACCCACTTCCCACCCTTTCCCTGAATCCCCAAAGTCCATTGGGTCATTCTTAGGCCTTTGCATCCTCAGCTTACCTCCCACTCATGGCTGAGAACATATGGTGTTTGGTTTTCCATTCCTGAGTTACTTCACTTAAAATAATGGTCTCCAATTCCATCCAGGTTGCTGCGAATGCCATTAATTCATTCCTTTTTATGGCTGAGTAGTATTCATACGTATATATGGATACTACTATACATCTATCTTTGATTATATATATATATATATAACCGTTTATCCACCTGTTGATTGGTGGGCATTTAGGTTGGTTCCACATTTTTGCAATTGTGAATTGTGCTGCGATACACATGCGTGTGCAAGTATCTTTCTCATATAATGACTTATTTTCCTCTGGGTAGATACCCAGTAGTGGGAATGCTGGATCAAATGGTAGTTCTACTTTTAGTTCCTTAAGGAATCTCCACACTGTTTTCCATAGTGGTTGTACTAGTTTATATTTCCACCAGCAGTGTAGAAGTGTTCCCTGTTCACCACATCCATGCCAACATCTACTATTTTTTGACTTTTTGATTATGGCCCTTCTTGCAGGAGTAAGGTGGTATCCCATTGTGGTTTTGATTTGCATTTCCCTGATCATTAGTGATGCTGAGCATTTTTATATGTTTGTTGGCCATTTGTATATCTTCTTTTTAGAACTGTCTATTCATGTCCTTAGCCCACTTTTTGATGGGATTGTTTGTTTTTTTCCTCACTAATTTGTTTGAGTTTGTTGTAGATTCTGGATTAGTCTTTTGTCAGATGTATAGATTGTGAAGATTTTTCCCACTCTGTGGATTGTCTGTTTACTCTGTCAACTGTTTCTTTGCTGTGCAAAAGCTCTTTAGTTTAATTAAGTCCCAAAAATTTATCTTTGTTTTTATTGCATTTGCTTTTGAGCTGTTGGTCATGAAATCCTTGCCTAAGCCAATGTCTAGAAGGGCTTTTCCAATGTTATCTTCTAGAATTTTTATAGTTTCAGATCATATATGTAAGTCCTTAATCCATCTTGAGTTTATTTTTGTATAAGATGAGAGGTGAGGATCCAGTTTCATTCTCCTACATGTGGATAGTCAATTATTTCCGCACCATTTGTTTTGAAAAGGGTGTCCTTTCCCCATTTTATGTTTTTGTTTGCTTTGTCAAAGATCAGTTGGCTGTAAGTATTGGGTTTATTTTTGGGTTCTCTATTCTGTTCCATTGATCTACGTGCCTATTTTTATACCAGTACCATGCTGTTTTGGTGACTATGGCCTTATAATACAGTTTGAAATCAGGTAGTGTGATGCCTCCAGATTTGTTCTTTTTGCTTAGTCTTCCTTTGGCTGTGTGGGCTCTTTGTTGGTTCCATATGAATTTTAGAATTGTTTTTTCTAATTCTGTGAAGAAATGATGGTATTTTGATGGGGATTGCATTGAATTTGTAGATTGCTTTTGGTAGTATGGTCATTTTCACAATATTGATTCTTCTCATCCATGAGCATGGAATGTGTTTGCATTTGTTTGTGTTGTCTACGATTTCTTTCAGCAATGTTTTGTAGTTTTCCTTGTAGAGGTCTTTCACCTCCTTGGTTAGGTATATTCCTAAGTAATTTTTTTCTTGCAACTATTGTAAGAGGGGTTGAGTTCTTGATTTGATTCTCAGCTTGGTCACTGTTGGTGTACAGAAGAGCAACTGATTTGTGTACATTAATTTTGCATCTGGAAACTTTGCTGAATTTTTCTTAGCAGTTCTAGGAGCTTTCTGGAGGAGTCTTTAGGGTTTTCTAGGTAAAAAATCATATCATCAGCAAACAGCAGCAGTTTGACTCTCTCTTTACTGATTTGGATGCCCTTTATTTTTTTCTCTTGTCTGATTGCTCTGGCTAGGACTTCCAGTACTACGTTGAAGAGGAGTGGTAAGAGTGGACATCCTTGTCTTGTTCCAGTTCTCAGGGGGAATGCTTTCAACTTTTCCCCTTTCAGTACTATGTTCGCTGTGGGTTTATCATAGATGGCTTTTATTATATTGAGGTATGTCCTTTGTGTATTGACTTTGCTGAGAGTTTTAATTATAAAGAGATGCTGGATTTTGTCAAATGCTTTTTCTGCATCAATTGAGATGATCATGTGATTTTTGTTTTTAATTCTGTTTATGTGGTGTATCACATTTATTGATTTGCATATGTTAAACCATCCCTGCATCCCTGGTATGAAACCCACTTGATCATGGTGGATTATCTTTTTGATATGCTGTTGGATTTGGTTAGCTATATTTTGTTAAGGATTTTAGCATCTATTTTCATCAGAGATATTGGACTGTAGTTTTCTTTTTTGGTTATGTTTTTTCCTGGTTTTGGTATTTAGGTGATACTTGCTTCATGGAATGATTAAGGGTAGGTTCCCTCTTTCTCTGTCTTATGGAGTAGTGTCAATAGGCTTCATACCAATTATTCTTTAAATGTCTGGTAGAATTTTGCTGTGAATCCGTCTGGTCCTGGACTCTTTTTTGTTGGTAATTTTTTAAATTATCATTTCAATCTCGATGCTTGTTATTGCTCTGTTCAGGGTATCTAATTCTTCCTGATTTAAGCTGAGAGGGTGGTATCTTTCCAGTAATTTATCCATCTCTTCTAGGTTTTCTAGTTTATGCACATAAAGGTCTTCATAGTAGCCTTGACTAATCTTTTGTATTTCTGTGGTGTCAGTTGTAATATCTCCCATTTCATTTCTTATTGAGTTTATTTGGATTTTCTGTCTTCTTTTCTTGGTTAATCTTGCTAGTGGTCTATCAATTTTATTTACCTTTTCAAAGAACCAGCTTTTTGTTTCATTTATCTTTTGTATTTTTTTTTTTTCAATGTCATTTAGTCCTGCTCTGATCTTGGTTATTTCCTTTCTACTGCTGAGTTTGGGTTTGGTTTGTTCTTGTTTCTCTAGTTCCTTGAGGTGTGACCTTTGATTGTCTGTTTGTGCTCTTCCCTCCTTTTTGATGTAGGTGTTTAGGGCTATGAACTTTCCTGTTAGCACCGCCTTTGCTGTGTCCCAGAGGTTTTGATAGGTTGTGTTGATATTGTTGTTCAGTATAAAGAATTTTTTAATTTCCATCTTGATTTCATTGTTGACCCCATGATCATTCAAGAGCAGGTTATTTAATTTCCATGTATTTGCATGGTTTTGAAGGTTCCTTTTGGAGTTGATTTCTAGTTTTATTCCACTGTGGTCTGAGAGAGTGCTTGATGTAATTTCAATTTTCTTGAATTTATTGAGGCTTGTCTTGTGGCCTATCATATGGTCTATCTTGGAGAAAGTTTCATATACTGTTGAGTAGAAAGTATATTCTGTGGTTGTTGGATGGAATGTTCTGTATACATCTGTTAAGTCCATTTGTTTCAGGGTATAGTTTAAATCCATTGTTTCTTTGTTGACTTTCTGTCTTGATGAGCTATCTAGTGCTCTCCATGGAGTATTGGAGTCCCCCACTATTATTGTGTTGCTGTGTATCTCATTTCTTAGGTCATTATCACTTGTTTTATAAATTTGGGAGCTCCAGTGTTAGGTGCATATATGTTTAGGATTGTGATATTTTCCTGTTGGACAAGGCCTTTTATCATTATATAATGTCCCTCTTTGTCTCTCTGAATGCTGTTGCTTTAAAGTTTGTTTTGTCTGATATAAGAGTAGCTACTCCTGCTTGTTTTGGTGTTCATTTGCATGAAATGCATTTTCCCACACCTTCACCTTAAGTTTGTGCAAGTCCTTAATGTTTTAGGTGAGTCTCTTGAAGGCAACAGATAGTTGGTTGATGAATTCTTATCCATTCTGCGATTCTGTATCTTTTAAGGGGAGCACTTAGGCTATTTACATTCAAGGTTAGTATTCAGTTCCATTCATCATGTTATTTGTTGCCTGTATAACTTGGTTTTTTGTTTTTGTTTTTTAAATTATATTTTTGTTTTATAGGTCCTGTGAGATTCATACTTTAAAGAGGTTCTGTTTTGATGTGTTTTCAGGATTTGTTTCAAGATTTAGAGCTCCTTTTAGCAATTCTTGTAGTGGTGGCTTGGTAGTGGCAAATTCTCTCAGCATTTCTTTGTGTGAAAAAGACTATCTTTCCTTCTTATATGAAGCTTAGTTTTGCTGGATACAAAATTCTTGGCTGATAATTGTTTTGAAGAAGCTGAAGATAGGGCCCCAATCCCTTCTAGCTTGTAGGGTTTGTGCAAGACATCTGCTGTTAATCTGATAGGTTTTCCTTTACAGGTTACTTGGTGCTTCTGTTTCACAACTCTTAAGATTCTTTCCTTCACCTTAACTTTAGATAACCTGATGACTATGCCTAGGTGATCTTTTTGCGATGAATTTCCCAGGTGTTCTTTGTACTTCTTGTATTTGGTTGTCTAGGTCTCCCACAAGGCCAGGGAAATTTTCCTTGATGATTCTCCCAAATACGTTTTCCATACTTTTAGAATTCTCTTCTTCCTCAGGAGCACCAACTATTCTTAAGTTTGGTCATTTAACATAATCCCAGACTTCTTGGAGGCTTTGTTCATATTTTCTTATTCTTTTTTCTTTGTCTTTGTTGGATTGGGTTAATTCGAAGACCTTGTCTTTGAGCTCTGAAGTTCTTTCTTCTACTTGTTCAGTTCTATTGCTGAGACTTGCCAGAGCGTTTTGCATTTCTGTGTGTCCATTGTTTCCTGAAGTTTTTTTTTGTTTGTTTGTTTGTTTTTTTTTTTTTGAGACGGAGTCTTGCTCTGTCACCCAGGCTGGAGTGCAGTGGCCGGATCTCAGCTCACTGCAAGCTCCTCCTCTCGGGTTCACGCCATTCTTCTGCCTCAGCCTCCCCAGTAGCTGGGACTACAGGCACCCGCCACTTCGCCCGGCTAGTTTTTTTTTTTTGTATTTTTTAGTAGAGACGGGGTTTCACCGTGTTAGCCAGGATGGTCTCGATCTCTTGACCTCATGATCCGCCCGTCTCGGCCTCCCAAAGTGCTGGGATTACAGACTTGAGCCACCGCGCCTGGCCGTTTCCTGAAGTTTTGATTGTTTTTTATTTATACTATATATTTCCTTGAATATTTGTTCCTTCACTTCTTGGATCACTTTTTGGATTTCCTTACATTGGGCTTTATCTTTCTCTGGTGCCTTTCTGATTAGCTTAATAACTAACCTCCTGAATTATTCTTCAGGTAAATCAGGGATTTCTTCTTGGTTTGGGCCCATTGCTGGTGAGCTAGTATGATTTTTTGGCAAGTGGTAAAGAGTCTTATTTTGTCATATTACCAGAGTTGGTTTTCTGGTTCTTTCTCATTTGAGTAGGTTCTGTCAGAGGGAAGGCCTAGGGCTAAAGGCTGTTGTTCAGATTATTTTGTCCCATGGGGTGTTGCCTTGATATAGTACTCTCCCCTTTTTCCTATTGATGTGGCTTCCTGAGCACCAAGCTGTAGTGATTGTTATCTCTCTTTTGGATCTAGCCACCTAGTGAGTCTACCACTACCTGGCTGGTACTGGGGGTTGTCTGCTGAGTCCTGTGATGTGAACTGCCTGGGTCTCTCAGCCATGGATACCAGCACCTTGTTATGTATAAAGTTTTGGTGCTGCAAAAGAAATAGCACTCGAATATAAAATTTTCTTTTCAATTCTCAGCAAGGCAAGGTACTTCTATAGAAGGGTGCGCCCTTACAGATGAAGCAATGGTGAGCACACACTTGGACAAGGAAGGGGAAAGGGTTCGTATCCCTGATGCAGGTGGCCCATGCTGCTGTGTCATTCCCCTACTGGCTAGGGTTAGACTGCACAGGCTAAACTAAATTCCGATTGGCTAATTTAAAGAGAGTAACGGCGGGGGGAGGTGGTGAGTGATTTGGCGGGAAAAATGGTTATGACAGAGCAGGTAATCAGAATGAGTCAGGGTGGAGCAGGTGATTGAAATGAGTCAGGGTGGAGCAGGTAATCAAAAAAGTTTGCTTTATGAGGAAGTTTAAAAGTAGACGGTAAAGAATTGAACATACTGACATATTGATTCTTTGAAAAGAAATTTAGAACTCATATGTAACAACCTGTTCCAGTGGAGGTGGCAGAGTGGTGAAATGGATTCTGTGAGGGTTCTTAGCTTCAGTGGTTAAATGCACTATTTTTGTGCTGTTTGGCCTCTGGCCGGGAGGTAGTGCTTTCCAGAGAGCATCAGCTGTGATAGTATGGGGAGGAACAGGTGGTGGGCAGGGCCTCAGAACTCCAAGAGTATACACTTTTGTCTTCAGCTACCTGGGCTGAGAACTTGCCCCAGGCTACCTGCCTCCCAGCTGCAAAAGCAAATATGGCTTTCCTTCTTCCCCCACCTGTGGAGTCAGCACATCGGATTGACGCCCTCCCCCAAGTTCTGGCCAGGAGGCTTCTCCATCAGTTCAAATTGTTACAAAATTCAGCTGGAGATTTCCTTCTCCCTGTGGCTTTTTCCCAGCACCTTTGGCTATCCTTTCAAAGCACCCCTGTGAGGCCAGGCAAAAACAGCTTGCCAGGGGACCCAGCGAGCTCCCAGGGCTTTTCCCACTGCTTCCTCTACCCCTGTATTTCACTCGGCTTTCTAAATTGACTCAGCTCCAGGTAAGGTCAAAATCTTCTCCCATAACCTAGGCCTTCCAGGGAGGTGTGTTTTGGGGCAGACAGTCTCCCTTTCCCACTTCCGTTTGGGCACTCAGAGTATTTGGGTTGTCCCCCAGACCCTGCAGGAGCAATCTGCTTTCTTCAGGGGGTCTGTGGGTCCTCTCAAGTTTCCTGATTTATTCCCGCAGCCGTTGTGGAGCAAAAATTCACGATGCAAGCCTCCACACACAGTTCTGTCCGAGATGGAGTTGCAATCTAGTCCTGCCTCCCGTCCGCCATGATCCTCACATGTCTTTTCACATTTCTTATTCTTATGTTTTAATTACTTCTGGTATGGCTTTGAGATTTTAAAGCTATTCTATGGCAGTTGCTTTCTAAGGCCCAATTCTAGTCACATTCTTGGGTCTAATCCTCCTGTTGACTGTGCCTCACACAAATATTGTTACCCACTTATTCTGTGACTTTCTATCACAAGCTTATCTTCAACAAGGCTGGCTATTTTGTGAGAATCATGTGTCACCTGGGTGCGTCTGCTTCCCCAGGTGGTTTTGCATTTATTATGCTAGAAGTACCAGGGGCATCTCTGTTCCATGACCCAATTTTCTGTATATCTTTTAAAATGGGAGTTCCTGAAACATAAATTCAAATTTTAAGCCAGACTCAGGCATGGAGTTTGACTTTCTTAGGGAATTGTATGTTTTTTCCCATTGCCTTGTTAAACAGAGACAAACTAGATTACTAGAATCTCCTGTGTAGGCGGGAAGATTTCTTCAGCTGGGTCTTAGTTCCAATATCCACCTCACCTGACATAAGGCTTCATGTCTACATGAAGCTTTAAACCTTAACCTTCATATTTGGTATCAGCTGTAAGCTCAGGTCACAAACCTGGCTTTAAGTTTTCTCTTTTTTTCTAGCATGTTTTGATTCTCTTCCCAAAATATTTCATGCAGGCTTTGTAGATGTTCTCGATGCTTTGGGGTATAATAGCTCTCCCTCTTGCAGAACCCCCAGTAAACTTCTTCTCATAATATCCTTCCACAACTGTCCTCCTTGCTTACTAGTCTCCCTTCCCTCTCAATATTTCCTTTCATTTTTTCTTATTATTTCCCTCCACTTCATGATAATTCATTTCTTTCTCTAACAACATATTTTGATCCCACAGGGTCCTATGTATGCTATGACAACCTGAAAAGATAAATTACCTTATTAGTTGTTCTTCTGTTAATGAGACACCAGAGTATTTATACCCAGGGTAATGCCTATTGGATTGATGCAGGAAAATTCCATTTTAAACTCACAGACTTTGATCCTGTAGAAATATTCCCTGGTGTGTCTACCTTCTTCTCTTCTCTCTAGTATTTTAGATTTAATCATTCTGTCTGATTGCTATTGATGTGTCAGTCATATCTTCTCACTGCATTCCTGAGTCTGATAAATTGTTTTAAAAAATAACTTCAGTCAGCTATGCTATCTGGAGCAAGAATGCCTGAACTGCCTGATTCAAAGATTTAGGACTTGATACAGTCTTATATTGGAGATAAGAACACTGGGCTACACAGTCTCCCTGCTGGTAGCAATTACGACACTCAACTCCTTTGCTGTGACTCATCACTCACCACAGAACCTTCTTAAAGCCATTTAACTAGTCCTGTAGATCAGAGAAGCCCACATAGAAATAGCAACCTGCAGGCATGAGTATCAGCAATGAGTAAACTAATAAAATTAGTAAATTAGAATTTGGTATAAAAAAACACAAAATAGACCTCACCGAGCCTTTACATTTTTATAATAGTGAAACTTACATAACATTTATCATTTTAACCCTTTTGCATGTACAATTCAGTAGCATTAAGTACATTCACGTTACTGTGCAACTATCACCATTATCCATCTTCAGAACTTTTTCATCATCCCAAACTGAAACTCTGTGCTCATAAAACAATGAATCCCACTTCCTCTTTTTCTCAGCCCCTGGTAACCAGTATCCTACTTTCTTTCTCTGTGAATTTGTCTAAGTACCTCATACAAGTAAAATTGCACAGTATTTATCTGTATGTGTGTAGTATTTCATTTAGCATAATATCCTGAGGTTTATCCATGTTACAGCATGTATCAGAATTTCACTGAGACTTTACTTTTTAATGAATCAAATTTTATACATTTTTTTGGAAAAGCTAATTTTTTATTAGCCGCAAAACCATAAAAGGTTTTATCTGCATAGATGCTGAGATCATCACTGACATCTCTCACTCATCAGTCATTTCAGTGCCACTGTCTTCCACAGCCTCTGCTCAGGCTCTGTCATATTTGAACTCTCCTTAGCCTTTTAACATAAGAAGATTTTGGAAGCACATGATCTTTCACATGAAAAGGCAATTTTTATTCTGAAATATGTAAGCGGCTTGACTTTTTAGGTAAAAATCTGAAGCCACTGACCTTCACAAGTAAGGGAACTGACTAATCTGACAAGCAAATAGTGTCTTTGGAGGCCTCATCTTATCTTTAATCTATCTCCCCCGATCACCCACCACCGCCTTGGAAATTGTGAAATGTAGCCGGTCAAGTAGTGGTCATCTACATCCAGGTGTTCTTGTTAGTGATCTTTATCTGAAAAAGAACCAGTGCTTTTACACTTTTTAACAACTTCCCATTGCCTGGCCAATGCGGTCCAATCTTCTTAAGCTGACTTTTAGGACCCTCCCTAATAGACTCCCAAAATACATTTCCAGATTCAGCCAACCAGGAATCTTCACCATTCTAGTCATAAATCCTGTATTTTCCTCATTTTTCTTAATGCTTTTCCTTTTAGTGGCAACACTTCCCCTAGAACCTCTATCAAAATACCCTTAAGTAAAGCTCATTTCGAATATCCACCCTAGCCCAAAACCCTTTCAAACCCTCTCAGCTCTGTAGTATCATTTTCTTGGTTTAACCTCTCAAAACACTTGTATTTCTACCTCTTTTTTGGAGTCTATCAGATTATCCTTTGAGTCCTAGTCATTCACACATTTGTCTTAGTGCCTTGAACTTATTAGGTTGCAAATTGCTTAACAGAGCTGGCTGCATCTTGTTCTCTCATAACACCTAGTCTTGTGACTTACAGAAAGTAGATTCTTTATAAATATATTTGTTCTGTCATTTGCTTGTTTACTTGGAGTGAGTTCATAGCATTGCAGCCTTAAACCAACAGTGGGACTGGCTCTTTAAGAGGTGAGTCCTCTGAGGTCCTAGGGGAAGGAAGAAGATAGCGCTGAAGGTAGGACCATGAAGTGTAGAACACAGATCTGAGTAGAGGACTCATGGTCACTGCTGATCATTTACCTAGAGGAAGTGGAACCTGGGTGACATTTTATTTCATCTTCTCATTGGTTTTTGTTGGTTGGAATGCTGGTAGGAAATGTACAAACTTGATCTCAAATGAAAAAAGTTGATTTGGATATGAAAAGCATCTAGATTTTTAAAGATCCATCTTCCTGTTTTAACAAGGAATGGGCAAAATCCAATGACCCAGATAATGTCTGTAACCCTGGAACATCCACAGTGCTTCACAGTGTTAACAATTAAGCTACAATAGATGGTACAGCTTTTCTAAGAAATATTAGAAATTTAGAAAAATAGACACAACCTTAAATTACTATTTTTTGTTAGGGTAATTCTAGGCCAGTCCTGTGCAAAATATACTGGTCTAGGTTGTTTGCCTAATGAATTTCTAAACTACTTTATACTAATAAAAATAATATTTAAATCAAGCTTAATGCTTCAAGGGGAAAAAGTGGTTTAAAAGCTTTTGTTCTCAAGTGAAAACTGCTATGCTCAGTTTTTTAGAAAAACGAATGTTAAATTGATTCTAGATTGAATGACTTCTGTTTGGGAGGAGTGAAAAAAATCAGAAATTGAGAAAATCATTGAGAAGTGAGTAATGAAGCAGATTGCAAATGGTAAGTTTTTCCAGTTATTCATTTTAGGAGACAGTGGTTTGCAGAGTCACTGGCTATAGTTTTAGGATCATTAAAAGATGGAGAAAGTCCTGGAGGATTGGGAAAGAAAAAACATGTATAATTCATGTATTTTTAAAAGGAACAAAGGGAGATCTTAACAATTAAAGATTAATTTACATAGCTCCAACCCTGAGGTGAAGACTGTTGATCAAATCCTCAAAAAAAAAAAAAATCTATTTATGGTATAGACATCTAGAGGCGCACAGGATCCTGGAGAGGAACAGTGCGGCTTTATGAAACTCAGTATGTATCAGACAATTTTAATTTCCTTCCATGACGGGATGACAGGACTTGTAGCTTGGAGGCAAACAATAGAGGCCATTAATCTGTCTTTTACTCAAGTTTTCAATTCTATCATACATGTGATGCCCAGCAGCCAGCCAGGAAAATAAGTTGAGCACCATGTTTCTCAAGCTGCAGGCCCTGGAGAGTTCGTGAGAATCTCTAAATAAAAGAATGCATTCTTGTACAGAAGATTATATTTTTAAAAGTATTTTACCAGTTAAAAAAAGAATTAGCTTCTGTTTTGCAATTTTAAAAAAAAATGTATAATTGAAAGATCTTCATATAGAATGACTTCAGTTCCTTAAGTCAGTGATTTTCAAAATGGTTTAGGTCCCCAGATGTATTTTGGAGGTTGTATTACTGAGTCTCAGCAGGAACCAGATGGCATAATTAAACAGGGAACTGAGAGAACTTACTGAAGGGACTGTTTACAAGGGGTGGGCAGGATTTAGGGAGCAACAAGGGATGATGCAGCTGGAAACAACTGTTACCAGCCCTGATCTGAGAGGGCTGAAGCGGGGCAATTACCAGAACCCAGGGAGGACAGCAGTGTGGCAAGAGCCACCCACATGAGTTGTGGCCTTTGGTAGAGGACACAGGTGTCCTGCCACAACCTGGCCTGAGGAAGGTGCACAAACCCATGAAATTATATGCAGATTTGGGAGCATATGTATGAATGTGTGTTTTCCGGAAGATCGGGTTCATAGATTTTATCAAGGGTCTCCAAAATGAATCCCAAATGTTCAGACCTGTGTTTGTAAAAGGAATAAATAAAATTCAAACTGTTATATTCCTGAAGTTGATAGTTTACATCCCTTATGAAGCCTCTACAGGATGCAAACCACTAGATAACATTCTATAGCTGATAAAAATAAGTCAAAAACGTTATTTTGTGTACTTTGGATTACAGATTGAGTTTTTCTAAGCAATGATTAAACTTAATTGTTTCCTGTGCTGATGTTTGGGAATGAAAATGGAATACAAAAGCAAATTATATTGACTAATATATACCTGTCGATCTGAAGACTTGTTCAGGTGATAACATTTGGATAAAATTACCCTGAGAGATAGTCAGCTATTTTTTGTTATTTATTTTTGTGATTTTGTTCATTTTTGTTTCATCTTTTACTGGGGTTTAGTTTTTTGTATGTTTTTGTATATAATTTTATACACACCAACAAATATGTGTGTGTACCTGTGTATATGTATGAATGTATTTATATACACATGTGGCCGGGTGCGGTGGCTCATGCCTGTAATCCCAGCACTTTGGGAGGCCAAGGTGGGTGAATCACTAGGTCAGGATATCGAGACCATCCTGGCTAACATGGTGAAACCCCATCTCTACCAAAAATACAAAAAATTAGCCGGGTCTGGTGGCGGGCACCTGTAGTCCCAGCTACTCAGGAGGCTGAGGCAGGAGAATGGCATGAACCTGGGAGGTGGAGCTTGCAGTGAGCCGAGATTGCGCCACTGCACTCCAGCTTGGGTGACAGAGTGAGCCTCCATCTCAACAAAACAAAACAAAACAAAAACATATATACATGCATAGTAAGACTGAATGAGGTATATATTATTTTATTAATATATAATGTATAGTATACAATTATGTCATAATTATATGTAATTTTTAATATATCACCTGTTATATAAATTGTAAACGTGTGTGTGTGTGTGTGTGTGTGTAAAATTCTTTCAGTGTTACTATGTGCCAGGCACTGTGCAAGTTGCTGGGATATAAAATGAATAAGATACTGTTGCTAGCATCGAGGAGTGAGTCAAGTAAAAGAACTTGATCTTTATATAATATAAAGATCTTTAGGAGACAAGGCCTAAAGAGTTTTAGAAGTTCAGCTGGAAGAGCACGGGCCAGAGTCACAGACTGTCCACTCTTCTAAATTGGTAAATCTCAACTTAGGCTGCAAAATAAAAAATAGAGCTTCCCAGTCCCACTCCCAGAGATTCTTGTTGAATTGGTCTGAGGTGGACCTCTGAACAGTGTTTTCAAAAGGCTTCCCTGGTGATCCTAGTATGCACCCGTGTTGAGAACCTCAGGGCGGTGTCCTGGAGTGAACACACTGATGCCCAACTTGGGCTCATCCCCCAACTCCACACCCAGGCAGTCTGAGATCCACACTCATCTCTGCACACTGTGGCCTCTTAGGATTAGTTGTTCTTCTCCTGATCATTACTTTGCATTTTTATTTTAGAGATGCTATAAATGTGTTCTCTTTATGAGGCAACTGCTAGCTGGCCCCAAGCCAATTCAGGGTCCAAGTTCTGCTGAGGCACAGACTATCTGGAATGCACAGGAGCACAAGCTTCAGACTTGTACCAGTTGATGCCCCTTCCCTTTGCTTTTCCTTTTCTTGCCCACTTAGTTCTAACTTATACTATCTTGATGTGCTATTATTCAACCTTATAAGCTGTCTCAGATTCTACTGGGGAAGAAGGAGGACTATATGTTTATAATGAATGAATGAAAAAAGGAAAAAAAAATACAAAAAATGCACACAAACATACATAGAAATGACCAGAGGAGGGTTTTTGCAGGCCAATCTGCTTCTTGAAGGGTGTTCAAAGAGGGTAAGAGTGAATGAGTAGAGAAGCGTGTTGCAGGTGAAGTAAAAAGCCGGTGCCCAGACCGAGAATATGCATAGGTAAGCAGTCAGAAGATACCTGTAGAGGACAAAACACGCTAAGAGTACAAAGGAAATGAAGACAGCTCAGGAACATGAAAAAAGGATAAATGTTCTCAACACAGCATCTGCATGAGAACGAATTCCTGTCTTCCCAGTGCAAATCTAGTTCTAAAGGAAGGAGGGAAGAAGTGATGACTTGAGGGAAAATTGAACTTGGAGACCTCCCCAAAGGAGGTGAATTTGGGGCTTGGTTTTGACAGAGGGGAAAGCCATGTGCATATGAGGAAACAAGAGGTTCTAGACACTGCCACAGATGTACGCTGATGGTACAGAGGATTTTCCTCCCCACTGTGTGAGATATAAGGGGAGGAACAGCCAGGGAGAGCTGTACTGACCAGGACTGAATAAGGAAAGTATGAGTCTTGCAAAGACTGTGAAATTATAGTGAGAGTTTACAAGGGAAATGCTATGAAAAAGATTCATTCTTCACTTGACAAGTATTTATTGAGTGCCTAGTGTGTGTCTTGTATTGTTTTAGATGCTTGGAGCGATAGACACAAATAAAATATGTACAGTCTTTGTTCTCCAGAACCTTATAGTCTAGACAGTAGGCATTAGTTAAATAATGACCCCAATCATGACATAGTTGCAAGCTGTGTACTTTGAAGAAAGAGTCGAGGAGGCTGTGGAGGGGGCCTACGGGTGACCATGGGAGGAATCTGGTTTGAGGATTAGAAAGACTTCCTAAAGGAAGGGATCTCTGAGTTGAGATTTAAACCATGAGCATGAGTTAAGTGAGAGTAGACAGCAAAAGGCTCTGAAATGGGAAGGGACATTGGCACTGAGAGTTCCCATTATCCCATATAACACCATTGTATAAATTGGGAAAAGGCTCCTCTCAGTCGATGTGGCTCAGGGTGTTCTGAGATTCACCCTGTCCAGGTCACACAGCTAGCTGGACAGGGTGGATTTCAGTCCCACTTGTCCCCACAGCCAAGCACTCCCATTGGATGGATCTGTAGGCAGTCCTTCCCAAGGGACTGTGCCTTTGTGAATTTGTGCCCTGGGTAAGACTAAAGAACCAAGGATGATGTGCCTGGAGGGCAGACACAAGGGGAAGAAGTGGGCAAGGTGAGCTGGGCTACCAAGCTGGGTCCAGTCGGGAATGCCTAAGCTGTGCAGAGGGCTTTGGTCTTCATTCTAAGACCAATGTGAAGGCCTTGAAGCAGGAAAATAACCCAATCAAACTTCAAGAATGGAGGCAGGCTGATCAGGAGCAAGGCTTCCTCAGTGATCTGGAGGAGAGATCATGGTGACCTGGACTAGGATGGGTGCCAAAAAGATGGAAGGAAATGAACAGACTGGGGAAATATTTAGGAGGATCAATTAATACGACTTAGTGATCGACTGGCTGTGAGAATTAAGGAGAAAGAATCATCACAGGGATTTCCCGGGTTTCTGGCTTGTGCAAGTGATATGGTTTACTGAGCTAGGAAATACCAGTGAGGAAGACACAGACACAAATGCACGCATGCGCACACCTGTGCACACACACACCTCGCAGGAGTTGAGAAGATTGACTGTAATTATTTCATTCTTCTCACTCTCATAGCCTCTCCTCCTTCCTGTAAAAAAAAAAAAAAAAAAAAAAAGGATTGTCCAGGAGCAGACAGATAAAAGTTCAAACTGAAGGCTCTCTGAGGTGGCTTCCACTACATGGTCTAAAAAAATATGAAACAAAGTAAAAATCCCATCAGAAAACGATGGCGATACTATTCTAGCTTGCCTTTAGCTCTGATTTTTGAATTTGATGGTCAATTACTGGGATACCCTAAAAACAGCACTTAAAGTGTCTCTAGTGCCAAAAAGAAGTTCACAAACCAATGTACCTCTTGGTGGGTTGTTTATTGGTGACGATAAACACCTCTTGTTTATTGTTGTTGCTTAAAAGAGAAAGCCATTGCCCACACAGGAGCAGGCCAGTTCAGACTCAACCAGCCAGGACCTCTTTCCTGCTCCAAGCCTCCATTTGCTCACATGTGACAATGGCTCCAGGACCCAAATAATCTGTACTATGTTGGAATTAAACTTTATTTGAGCCGCAACCATATAAATATATGTACACCACATTACATACTATACAAGTGTGCCAGTCATCCTCCACCATCCCCCATCCAGTCATTCCAACTCCCAAGTATGTCAAATTGAGAAGAACCCAAGATGCAATCAGTTCACAGAGAGCATGTGCAGCCGGGAGGAGCACCATGCCTCCCAGAGGATCAAACGGGTAGGGTAATAGGCTGGTCTGGACAAGTCACACAAAAGGATTCCTTTAACATCTTGAACTCAAGTCTTAATTCAATTGCTATGAATTTCTCAGCCTATTTGGTTAACATTGAAATGGAATAAAAAATACAGCCTCCTCAAAACACATTTTTTACAAGAAAATAGTGGCTAGAAGGTAATTTAGTCACTTGTGATTCTGAAGAAAAAGGAAGGCCTTTCTTTGCATTACTGAGAGTTTTCAGTTGAAAGGGAAATGTAATCCAGAGTTGTTGTATTCCAAGACAAAACACAAACAGGCATATGTAAATCTTGAATCCTATTCTGTGGTGCACTGAAATTGTGTAGGGGTAAAAAAGAAGTATGGCCATATTTTCCTAATGATAACTTTTCCATATAGACCTACATTTCATTGACACTTTTTTCTGTAAATATTTTTAATGTGGATAATCAGTTTCTGTCACTTGTCCAATACCTAGAAGTGCCTGACAATGTTCTAACATGAATTTCTGGATTGGTTTCAGAAACAGAGTGACTGGTAACTGTATCTGCAAATGGCTGGTCTATTTTGATGTGAGCTTAATTAATGCTGCATATGAAACTCCAAATGTCAGAATCCAGGAGTTTTAAAATTTTAATTATTAGACAGATTTAGTTAACTTATTATAAAATGAAATTTGAATTTAATTTAGTGTGAGTATTAAATTCTTTTACAATAAATTCCTTTTTAAGAGAGAAGGATTTCATAAAGTCTTTCCATTATGATTTTAGCATGTGGATGAGAACTATATAAAAATGCCACAAATAAAATATGACTTTCATGTTACAACTTGAGCTACCAACTTGCAGGGGAGGATTGGGCTGCCCCGTTAGGACGTCTAGTCACAAAGTCCAAGCCGCCGTCTGATGAAGTTGGAGATTAGGAGCTGGGGCCGTTGCTGGTACTCCACAAGGACATCATGAGGCAAGTTGATCTGATCACAGCCAAGTCTGTTGAGAAGTGTCACACAGACCACAGCAGCTAGAAGAACAATTAACACAACTGCTGGAATCAATGGGTTCATCTTCTCTATAGAAGCATTAGTCAAACACGCCAGCATCCATAGCACATGTACTTTGTGTATTCCTTTTTTGTAACGTAGACACGACCTACTGAAACTTCTGGTCTTCAATATAACTCATATTTTTGTGGAATCCCACCAAACACTTTATTTAAATAAGTTAACTGAAATTGTTGCAAACACTCCTCCTTCCTCTTTTCCTCCACAATTGACTCGACAATTAAGGCTCAGGAAAGCATCATATTCAAGATAAAGGAGAAAGCTTTGCAATCTGAGACATGCCATCTCCAGTTTTCTATCCTATTTTCAGTTCTTAGAGGAGGGTCTTCTTACTGGAGGATATAACTAGAGAACTAGCCATTATTCCCAAGGTGACATTTTACTCCTTGGTGCAATGGTTGAGTTTGCCTGCTGCATTGCAGCCCTAGCTGAAGAGAAAAGTAAATACAGAAGAGATATAGAATGCTGACCTCAGGAAATACCAATAAAGGTGAATACTGGTCCTCATGAAATTTGAGAGGAAAAAAACATGATATGAAATGCTTAAATGTAAGAAGCAGCACCATGAAAGAGCAAATATATTAGCATTTGATTTCTAAAGAATGAGAATGAAATCTTATGATAAGAAACTGGAGAAAAAAGAACAAAGGTCTTTTTTAAAAATTGAAATTCTCATTTTTTAAAAGTTGTCACAAGGGCAATGTCTTTGGTTTCATCAGCGAGAAAAATTGAGTTCCATATGAATTCTTTATTGTCAGTTTCACATCAAATCTTTGATTTCAAGGAATGTGGTTACTCACATCGAAATCAGTGTTAGCCACTTTGAATTGCTAACAGTGTGATAATCTCCATCTGAATCTGCATCATTTTAAAAAGGATTTCGGTGCATATGTGATTTGATTAGATGTGTCTATATTAACAAACTTGGAAGGCATGGAGAGAGTTGGGCATGAGGATAATGTTTATTTCGTTGACCTCTCTGCTACTTCAGACTTCTTTATAAGATCTAGATTTGGGAAGTAGTATACTGTAATTATAATAGTACATGCTATCTTTATTTTTAAATGACAAATAGTAACTGTATATAATTATGAGGTACAATGTGATGATTCGATATACGTGTACATTGTGAAATGGTTAAATTAACCTAATTCACATATCTATCATCTCTTATACTTGCATTTTTGTGGTGAAAACAATTAAAATCTACTCTCTTAGAGATTTTTCAATATACATTATTACGAACTCTCATCACTATGCTATGCAATGGAGCTCTCAAGCTTAATCCTCCTTGTAACTGAAATTTTGCACCCTTTGACCAGTTTCTCCCCATTCCCCATCCCCCTATACTCTGGTAACCACCATTCTACTCTCTATTTCTATGAATTTGATTTTTCTAGATTCCACATCTAAGTAAAATCATAGTATTTGTCTATCTGTGCCTGGCTTATTTCACTTAACAAAATGACCTCCAAATTCATCCATGTTGTTGCAAATGAGGGAGTTTCCTTCTTTTTAAAGGCGAAATAGTATTCCATCATGTATATATACCACATTTAAAAAATCTATTCATCTGTTGACGGACACTTGGTTGATTCCGTATCTTGGCTATTGCGAATAATGCTGCAACAAACATGGGAGAGCAGGTGTCTCTTTACAGCACACTGATACCAGTTCCTTCAGCTATGTACTCAGAGGTGGGATTGCTAGCTCATATGGGAATTCTTAGTTTTTTGAAGAACCATCATACTGTTTTTCATAATTGATGTACTAATTTACATTCCCATCGACAGTATTCAAGGGTTCTCTTTTCTCCACATCCGGCCAACACTTTTAATCTTTCGTCTTTTTTGATTATGGCCATTCTAGCAGGTGTGAAGAGACACCTCACCATGGTTTCAATTTGCATTTCCCTGATGACTAGTGAGGTTGAGCGGTTTTGTTTTTGTTTTTGTTTTTTTCATATATCTGTTGGCCTTTTGTATGTCTTCTTTTAGAGACTATTCAGATCCTTTGCCCATTTCTCAATTTGTTTTCTTGCTATTGAGTTCCTTGCATATTCTTTATATCACCTTTTATCAGATGTATCAGTTTAGAAATATTTTCTCCATGTGTTTCTCCACCTTTCTCCAATCCATATATATCTTTTTTGTTTGATATGTTATTGCTACATGCCAAGTATTTATGATATCACTTAATCCTTTACAGCTGTTCCTTGAGCTAGGTATTATTTTTGTCCCCTTTTGACAGATGATTAAATGAGGGCTTAGAAAAATCAACCAAATGACCCAGTATTACACAGCTAGTCAGAGCCAATCAACTCCTAGCTTCCTAAACTGATGAGAAGAGTTCTCTACCTTCCATCCATTCCTCCCCTGAGCTAGCACATGGTGAACCATTAGGCAATCCTGCCCTATCGGTTAGACTGACCCATTGGTCAGACTGACCCCTTGTTCAGTGATGTGAAAAGCAATGAAAATATTCAACTTGAGCTGCGTCAAATATTTCATCACCTAGGACCCTATTTATTCAAAACTCAGTCAGTTGTAAAGCAACTTGGCTGTACAGGTAAACAAGCAAATGGAAGAGCTGGAAACTTCCCACAGCTTTTCAAGTTAATGATCAGCAAACCTGTGAAGCCTAACATGGGCTGGCAGTCACACAGAAAAGTTGAAAGTCCTGCTCTAATCCTTCACTTTGGCAGAAGGATAAAAGGAAACCAGTGCTCTATACTTTTTACAGAGTGGGAACCGACTTTACTAAATGTCTTTTCTGGATTTCAAGGGGAATGCCAAAGATAGAAAAGAACAGGTTATAGCAATCTCAGTGGTGTTTTCTTGACCCTTGAGAATCCACTAACGAGCAGCATATAATAATCTTGTCACCTAAAATTACTATTTCCATGAGCAATTAAAAGGGACTAATTACCCAAAACAATTTGCTGAAATTAAGCCTGACAGCTTTGCTAGCATAATCCTCAGATTAGGCAGGGAGGCTGGCTGCTGGGGAGGAAGAGATACTTAGTGACCCAGCTGCCACCAAGGAGATTGTCAATGAACTGACCTGAGGCTAGAATGTTCTGGGAACACACAGACCGGAACATGGAGCTTGATGCACCCTGAACTGAACTAGGACTGCCCAGTGATTGTCAACCCTTTGGGAACATTTATGACCCCTTTGAAAATCTGATGAAAGTCTTAATTGGAACCTCTTTTCACACAAAAATACACTTCTGCCTATACACACAAAATATTTGTGTATAACTTCAGGGGTCCCAGGGTCCCTGAAAATTCACTCATGAATCCTTAGGAATCCATACACCGCTATGGATCACCACTTTAACCCCACCTCTCTGATTCAGAATGAACTTCCAACAAGGATTTCCCATGAACAATGGGCAAAAATAGCAGGGCTGGGCACAAATGCCCATGTGCACAGTAGAAGCCAAACAGGGCTGGTCGTTGGAAAATGGCAAAGCAGAAAAGATTAGCTTTGGAGTTCCCAGCCTGGCCTTTCTTCTACCTCTTCCTGATTGTGTTCATACCCTCCCCCACTGCTCCTCAAGGGTTTGAGTTTATTAAGCAAACACTACCTTTGCTCCCTATATGCCTGGTATGTAAAGCACTGAAAATGTTTTTTAATCAACAACCCAGAGCCTTTGCACTTCCTGTATCTCCGCTGAAACATTAATCTCAGGCTGTTGGCTACTTATTAAAAACAAGGTGGGGAAAATTTATATTCAAAGGGGCTGGTCAATGGTAAGAGACATAGAAACAATTTGTTCTTCTAGATTGGTGTTTCTCAAAATGTGCTCCACTAGTCTCTTGCAACAGAATCAGAGATACTTAGGCTTTATTTCAGACATACCAAATCAGAATTGGGGATGGGGGTTGGGAAAGGGCAGTGAATCTGCATGAAAAAATCTTCCCAGTTAAATTATTTGTACATTAATATTTGAAAATGACTGCTTTAAAGACTTGAAACTCTATCTCTGAATCATCATTACCACAAATGTACATACCTGGACCCCAGTTCTTTGGGTGCCCAAACAATGCTGAATTAGAACCAATTCATTATACCTATGAAGAATTGCCCCATATCTTTTATAAAGGTGCTATCAGAGACACTGCACATTATAATATAGCTGATAATTTCATTTAAGTTTAACATTTGGATCAAGATTTTGTGACAAACTGCAAATGTTTTTGTTTAGTAGCTAAATTTTGAGACGGAGTCTTGCTCTGTCGCCCAGGCTGGAGTGCAGAGGTGCAATCTTGACTCACTGTAAGCTCCGCCTCCTGAGTTCATGCCATTCTCCTGCCTCAGCCTCCCGAGTAGCTGGGACTACAGACGCCCACCACCACGCCTGGCTAATTTTTTTTGTATTTTTAGTAGAGAAGGGGTTTCACCATGTTAGCCAGGATGGTCTCGATCTCCTGACCTAGTGATCCGCCCATCTCAGCCTCCCAAATGTAGTGTTTTCATTTACAGCTTGGTTTCCAGGAAACTCGGAGCTCAATCTAAGTGTTTAAATTAAGTATTGTACTCCTGGGTGGCCTCTTTAATACTGATAACTTCTAGCCAGACACAGTGGCTCATGCCTGCAATTCCAGCATCTTGGGAGACTGAGGCATGAGAATTGATTGAACCCTAGGAGTTCAAGACAGCCTTAGCAACAAAGTGAGACCTCAACTTTGCAAAAACAACAACAACCACAACAACAAACCCACACCCCCCACACACAAATTACTGGTGGTTTGAACCTGTGGTCCCAGCTACTCTGCAGGCTGAGGTGGGAAGATAGCTTTAGCCCAAGAGGTGGAGGCTGCGTGAGCTGTGGTCATACCACTGTGCTCCAACCTGAGTTACAGAGAGAGACCTTGTCTCAAAAAATAAAAATAAAAAAAGGATACCTTCCTATCTATTCCCTTAAATAAATGCCTCCTATTTTTTTTTTTTACTTCTGTTTAAATTATATTATTATGCATTCCTCTTTCATTGAAAGCTGCCACAAATGCTTTTTCAAACACAGGCAGTACAGGTCATCTTTCAATAGATGAATACAGTACTTTTTTGCACCTTATGGAATAGTGAAGAGAGTGGTGATCAGGAGACAGGAGATCTCTATTCTAGTTCATCTCTGTTTCAGTCTATCTGTTTCCTCAGGCAGGTCAATTACACTCTCTAGACCTCATTTCATCCTCTGAGCAAGGAGCAGGTTAGATCTCAGAGGCTTCTTGCAAGTCTACATCCTCAGCTTACCTGCTTCACATGATTTGGTTAGTTCAAAAAACTGCTGTCTTCTCCAGCAGGTCCAGAGGTAACCTCGAGGACTGGGGCTTCTGCCAGATGTGGGACCCTTAACCAGAGATGTGGCAGGATAGGCAGAGGATGGAGCCTTGCGCACTTACTGGAGGTGGGGGTGGGAGGCTCACCAGGGGAATCCAGATGGCCTCCCTGGGGCCAGAGCAGGGGAAAAGAGGGCCACAGATAATGACAGCCACAGACAGGGTGGAATCAATGGCCCTAAATGATCTCTAATGTGTGAGTTGTTGGCAGTGGGGAGGGAAGAGTGGAATAGAGGCTAGGAGGGTGGAATTAAAATGAATGAAACAAAGCTATAGACACTGACTTTGATTAAAATATGTGAAAACAAAGCAAAAAGAAACATTTTTTAAAAATCTTGTCCCTCTAAAAGTAATAAGTGAATTATGTACCATTTATACCTGATTTATCAGCTACAGTGACTGATTTTCTTGGCAAAATAAGGGCTCTGCATACTAGTAAATAAGTATCTGCTTAATGTTTTGTTTGATCCCATCACTAAGTCAATTGGTATGTGCTCAGTCCTTAGGGTTTGCTTGTAGCAGTGGTGCAACTATCTGCTCACGACACTTAAAATGGAAAAGTCTGCATTGACTTTTAGTGGTGCACATTTTGGCTCTTCTGTCCAGAGACTATGACCATGTTGTCTCCATGGGGAGGTTGCTGGCAAGAAATGGCAGGCAGGGTGCAAAGGGGCCTGAGTCAGCAGAGCTGGGTTCAAAGTCCAGCTCACCTGTTTCCCAGCTCTGAGAAGGTGGGAAGGTTATTTAACCTTCCTGAGCTACAGTCTATTTTTCTCTTGTAAAGGTGAAGAGCACTGCAATTGCTTGCCTTGTACCCCGGCCTAAGGATTTTTCAAAATCTGGATTTATCTCCATTTTAGGGTTAAGAAATACTCTAGCTCCAAACTGATTACAACCTTTAATCCTTGTGGTATCTTTTTACCTTTATCAATGATCCTCATGTAGTTCTCAGAGTCCAATATCCTTCATTGTTGGGAACAGCAGAAGAATATAAACATGGAATTAAAGTCAAGATTCTGCTCCCTCTCATTGAACTGTATTAAGATAATATTATAAAGACTAAATATTTCCCTAAGTTACCAGTGTCTGTCCAAGGAAATAACACTGAATTCTTTAAAGAAAAGCCACTTTGAGTGCTGCAAACAACTAGACATAGAAGAGGATTTAAGCAGAACCTAAGCTTAGACAAATATTAGGCTTCATATATTGTCATGCAAGCCTGTGTCAAAAGGCAGCACTGTCTTTAAAACATGAATGCAAGTTAAACATACTTATCACAAGTTCACAGTACAAGAGGATTATCATCTTTAACCAGAATGTTTGGGGCTTAATTAAAGTAGATTTTGCTTTAAGAGAGACACAGATATGTGCATATTATAAAGTGACAGGAGAATGCATTTATTGAGCATTACACAGTGCTTCCATTGTACAGGTTTACCTTATGCTGACAATTTAGCCTTGGAATAATTGAGTGAATTTCACTATTTCCCTTCACCTGAATCTTTGTTAAAACAGCACTGGATTCCCAACTCTCTTTTCTAAGATAATGAGATCCGGATAGCAGCAGTGACTTATGGGTGTCAGTGGCCTTATTACAGGTAGTTTGTCCACCTATCAAATATTGAAAAACCCAGAGGTTGTAGATCTAGCAAAATAAATATTTGTATAGACCTTAGAGCAAAGGGAGACTTGACTTTAAGGCTTTACTTCCTCTTTTGTGGACAGTTAGGAGATACTCCTAAGTCTTTTAGACAATTCTAAGCCACTTATATGGCTGGGGAATGAAGGTTAAAGTTTGCAATGGCCATTTTCCATGGTGAAAAAGAGTCTAGTGGCCCTTTTTTTTTCATTCATTCACTCATTCAGTAAATATTGAAAGCCCGTATGGCAGGCAATATTCTAAGTACTGGGGATACAGCAATGACAGACAAGGTCCCTGTTCTTATGGCACTTATATTCTAATGGAGAGAAATAATCAATATAGGCCTTCACACATTAATATGCATGAAATAATATATAAGTTAATTTACAAACAGACTGGAAATATAGTCAGTAGTGGTAAATGTGATGCAGATAAATGAAATAGAATGACACCATTGTGAGTGAGTGAGTATAGGTAGTCATGCAAGACTTTTTTGAGGAGGTGAGATTTAGGGTGAGATGTGTAATACTAACTGCAAAAATAATAAGTGGTAATCCACATGGACCCAAGGCTTCCTTGTGCTAAGTAGATATAGAAAGATCTGTTTCTGCAATGGTCCAAACTCTGAGTAATTCATCTAAATTAGTACAATGGTTCTCTAGAAGACCATTGTTTATGTAAAAAATTGTTATTTATAAGCCATCACCTTAGTATGAATTCAGATTGGTTATCCAGTCATCTGGTAGTACTAAAGGAACAGAAGAGGTCTCAGAAGGCTGTCTGGTGAAACAGGCTAGGGTGGGCCATAACTAACAGTGGCGGGGAGGGGGTTGCGGAGACATGCCTATGGACCCTGGGCTCTTAGTGCCAGGTGAAATCTTTTTTTCCATGTTGCTTACCATTGGATGCCCTCTCTAACTTTCTCTGTTTCAGCAGCTGTCCGTTAATGCATTCTCAGCCCTTCCCCAAGCAAGCTTTTCTGGCTCACACACAGTGTGTTATAAATGGGTTAAAATCAGAAGGTGCCAGGTGCCAGCTTCCAAGTTTCAGTGTTACAGGAACAGGATGTTATGAAGTAGTAATGAAAGAAGAGAATATGATAGCATCCTATGTATGGGGTTTTCGTCTCTATACTTGGTGGCTGATCTTCCAAGGGGCAGCATACCAGGAGTCCACCTTTTAAAACAGTAATATCTGAGGGAGATAAAGAGCCCCTGGCACCATGAAAACATTCAGATAGAAATACTCCCAAGAACTACAGAGCTGCAGATGCAGCCTTTAGTGTGAATGTTGGCAGTCTAGAAGGGGTCTACTCCATGAAAGGCTGCAGCAGTGGCCTGGGAGAGAGCTATTTGCAGGTGAAAATCAGCTACCAGCAGGTCCAGCAGCAGCATAAGAAAGAAAATGCAGTGGGGGCCGGTAACTACAGAAATGTAGAGAAGAAAGTATCCAGGAGGGAAACCTGCAGGTAGCAGAGAGACCAAGGTCACAAAGATTTGCAGCAAGGACAGAAAGGCTCTTAGAATAACTTCACTTAGGTTTCTGCAACATTCTAAAGAGAGAAAGAAAGACTCAGAGTCCAGGGTCCACAAGCCTAGAACTCTTCTTGGCTGCCAATTGGTGCCTCTTAAGAAAGAACTGCTGGTTATCACCCAGTTTTCACAAAGGCAACATGTTGATATCTCGGCATTTTATATTTAACTATTAATAAAGTGGTTAACAGATTATGTTACACTTACATATTAGGTGGAGACATGACTCAAGTGATCACTTGTTTATATAATAAATAAACGTGAGGAGGCATTTCCTAGAGCAGAAACATCTGAATCCAGGTGTCCCTGTGGGCTGTGTGGGGTGCTGCTTTCCCACTGTCACTAACTTGTAGAGAGAAAAGCAGATGCTCTTGTTCTCTAAAAGAGGGTATTAGCAATGACCTTCAAAAGAGTACAAAGATGGGCTGGACATGATAGCTCACTCCTGTAATCCCAGTACTTTGGGAGGCCGAGGCAGGCGGATCACTTAACATCAAGATTTCAAGACCAGCCTGGCTAACATGGTGAAACCCCATCTCTACCAAAAATATAAAAGTTAGCTGGGCATGGTGGCACAAGCTTGTAATTCCAGCTATTCGGGAGGCTAAGGCAGGAGAATCGCTTGAACCCAGGAGGCAAAGGTTGCAGTGAGCTGAGATCACACCACTATACTCAGCCTGGGCAACAGAGGGAGACTCTGTCTCAAAAAAAAAAAAAAAAAAAAAAGTACAAAAATGCATTGTGTGTTCCTCCCACATTTTTACCAATAATTTACATGTGCATATATTCTGACAGATGCAAGTAGTTAAGGATAGTACTTCGACAATTAATCTCCTTAGCTTTTTTGTAAAACGCATTCTTAGAAATATGACCACATATATTCTGTTTGTAATGTATAGATTAAAATTGATTGACTATAAGGACAAGTATTGCAAGGCAAATTCCACTTATGATAAAAATGAAGCTTTATTGTGCTATAATTCTTTACTTCTTTGAAGCCTTCCTCTCTGCATATCAGGATGCGACACTTCCCTGGTGTATTGCCAACTTCATGAGCCACTCCTCCTTGGTCTCTCCCATCTCCCTTAACTTTTGATGTTTAAGCAAAGACCTCTTGTCATCTGTGTCTAGACTCATTGTTCATTATCTTATCCATTGCATAGCTTTAAATGCCATCTATATGCTCTCAACTTAGAATTTTATGTCTCCAGTCCAAACGACCCACCTAAACTCCAGATTCATAAATTCACCTGCTTGCTTGGCCTCCATTTTGATGTCTACTACCCCAACATCTTCACCCCAATTTTTTCTATCCCAGTTATACAACCTCACGCTTCCAGTAGTTTAGGCCATAAACATGGGAGTCGCTTTTAACTCCTGCCTTTCTCCCCAAATTTACATCAAGTCATCAGCAAATGTTGCTGGGTTTGTCTTCAAAATGTTTCTACAATCTGACTACTACTCACTACCTCCGCTGCTATCACTTTGTCCATCAACTCTCACTAGACTACTGCATTCGCCCTCTCGTTCTTCTCCCTGCTTCTGCCCTTCACCCCATTCGGGTCTTCCCAGCTCAGCAGCCACCGTGATTCTGTTAACACACAGGTCAGATCCAGCCACCTCTTTATTCAAAGCTCTCCATTTCACCTGGAGTTCTCACAGTGTCCTATA